>NC_083233.1:14627623-14779516 GCF_032191835.1 Heteronotia binoei
AGGAAAAAACGTGGAATTAATCTCAGCTGGTGGAACAAGGGTAATATTGTGCTGGGTCACGTTCCAGGATTATAAGATTCCTACCAGTCAATCCTGAGTTATTGCTCTGCAAATACTTTGAAAGCTAATTTAATAGATACTCTGCATAAAGTCTACAATAGGAAATTACTTTTCTGCATGTGTCAGGATAAGCGTTCTATTTAAAAAATACGGAACGTTTAGCCCACCACCAGCAAGGCAGAGTCTTTTCATTTAATGCAGCCTTTGTTTCAGAGTAGATCATTGTCATTTTATCCCTTATTAACTCTCATAATGAGGAGATCCTTTGCACAGTTAACAGTCTTTGCTCTGACAAGGATGGCTGGGAGATGTCACCCTTTTGCCCTCAATAATCTCTTTGTCAGAGGTAATCAAACTGTGCCATAATCAGCCTGCTTTAGCAAACGTAAGAGGCTCTGCCTCCCTGTCTGTCCATGCTTATCCATATATCTTTAACCAATAGGCAGGATTACTGTAATGTACTCTATGTGGGGTTGCCCTTGAAGTCTACTCAAAATCACAACTGACTTCTGCTTTGTTTCCAGGTTTGATTCAAGACGCTAGTTACTATATTTAAAGATGTCCATAACCTGGGGAGGTCATATCTTCCTCTCTGCTTATTGATCCATGTATATTCTGGGCAAAATATGTAGATAATAAGCTGGAGAGGATTGGTCTTTCCTCCACAGTGCTTAATAATACAAACTATCAAGATGCACTAAACTTGGCTAGACAGAGGATGACCAATATAGAAGAAGAAGATATTGGATTTATATCCTACCCTCCACTCCAAATCTCAGAGTCTCAGAGCGGCTCACAATCTCCTTTATCTTCCTCCCTCACAACAGACACCCTGTGAGTTGGGTGGGGATGAGAGGGCTCTCCCAGCAGCTGCCCTTTCAAGGACAACCTCTGCCGGAGCCATGGCTGACCCAGTAGAAGGCAACATTAAGTGTTCATGTGGATCCCAGCCGCTCAGCATTTAAAACCAAGTTCCAGAAGGACTTTACTACACTTCTGGAATCTAAGATGAGGTTATATATTATATCTGTCAGTCGACTGACTGATAAATGGGAGAACTATTGTGGGAATGAATATGTCTTATATATATAGTATTTGGAGTGAATTTTTAACCATTCATGATACATCTAATTTGTTTATTTCTTTGCCTCCACCACAGAAAAAAATAGCTATCCTAGGCCAATCATGCAAAAAGAAAACTATCGAAAACAATAAAGAATCGCTATGAAAATATATTAGGGGAGGGACGGTGGTTCAGTGGTAGAGCATCTGCATGGGAAGCAGAAGGTCCCAGGTTCAATCCCCGGCATCTCCAAAAAAGGGTCCAGGCAAATAGGTGTGAAAAACCTCAGCTCGAGCCCCTGGAGAGCTGCTGCCAGTCTGAGTAGACAATACTGACTTTGATGGACCAAGGGTCTCATTCCGTATAAGGCAGCTTCATATGTTCATATTGAAACAGACAGCCATAAAGGCAATAACAACCAAGAGCAATAACAATAACATTCTAGGCCCTGACTTGGATAGCCCAGGCAAACCTGATCTTGCCAGATCTCGGAAGCTTTGAGAGACATTCATCATTTGGAATATCACACCAGGATTACATGGCAAAGCTGGACAATTTTACCATATAAAGGAAAAGAACTCTTGGTGTAAACGCTTCCTTTTGTTCAAAGGACTGAGTATTATGGTTTGTTTTGATGAAAGCAATGTATGTGGGTTAAATACAATTATTTATATTTGAATGGTTTTTCTTGTTATGTGATTGGCTATAGAAGCTGGTTCACGTGGGGCTTTTTGCTTTTTGTTTCCTAGATCTCGGAAGTTAAGCAGGGCTGACTCTGGCAAGGACTTGGGTGGGAGACCTCCAAAGGAATACCAGGAGTCAGGAAGACAGCGGCAAGCAATGCAAGCTACTCTCTGAACATCTGAGCCCTACTAGGGGGTTGTCAAAAGTTAAGCATGACTTCCAGGCACACGCCAATGCACACATACACACACACACACACACACACACACACACAGTCATCTATTTGGGGATGTGCATGCACCCAAAAGCTTATGCCTTGATTAAAACTTTGTTGGTCTTAAAGGTGCCACTGGACTCAAAAGTTTGATTGGTCTGTACATGCACTCTATGATATGGCTATATGATGGCAGCGTGTGACTGGAACAGCGTTTGAACCCCAACCTCAATAACTCTGTGAGAGTGAGGGCCTTTTGTTATAGGGGGACAGGCTAATCTATCTGTCGATGTTTCTGTGAGTGAGTGAGAGAGAGGTCTTTGGAGGGAGAAACAGACACGTTCTCGCTGTATTTTAAAAGAGATGAGAAGGACAATGAGTGCGATGGCCTGACTTATGTGTAACCCAAAAACCCGAGCGGGCGTTAGAGGGCAGTTGGCAATCTGTGGATTCACACACTAAATAATGTACTTTCTATGCCAGGGGTGTCAAACATGCAGCCTGGGGGCCGAATCAGGCCCCTGGAGGGCTCCTATCAGCCCCCTCGAGCAACTGGCTCTTGTTTGCTTCCTTCTCCCTCTCTTTTGCTTCTTTCTGCATCTTTGCTTGCTTTGCAAGGCTTGTTCAATTGCAACAGAGCAAAACCTTGATTTTCTCCATTGGTTAAGGCTCCTCCCCCTCCTGGTCCCCTGGGGAGGGAGGGAAAGAGCCAGAGCTTCCTTTGCCCAGTTCCTGGGATCCCATGGGAAAGATACAAAGAAAACACCTTTAAGACCAACGAGTGCTAATGTTTTAAGCATGTTTTAGTTTAAAGTTTTTTTTAAAAAAATCTTTAGTCATGTTTGTCTGTGTCCTTTAAAAAGTTTATATTTCTGCTTCTTGATCTTAAATAGGTATACACACAGCCTGGCCCGACGTGGCCCTGCCCAGTCCAACAAGGTTTCATTAAGGTCAGATCCGGCCCTCATAACAAATGAGGTCTACACCTCTGATGTATTTTGCACTGTGTGGCAAAATTAGGCTTGCCAGTCCCCAGGTCCCAGCGGGGGTTCTTCTGCTTTCCCAGACTCCTTCCTGCCCCCAATCAGCTGGCCGGCGGGGGGAAGCCCCGCCCCCAAAGGACCATGTACCTTTCAACCTCCGGAGGCTTCAGTCTCTGATTGAAAGGCTTCCTCTTGGGATGGTTGCTCTGTGTTACTTGGAAGAAGTTGGCAGCAACTCATGAGTAGAGAGGCCAATCCCCCTTCAGAGCTGCCAGAAACGGGGTGGGGGTGGGGGACGGAAACGTGTGCTGAGCACTTCATTATTCCCTATGTGGAGATCGATTCTCATAGGGTATAATGGGGAATTGATCTGGAGGCCCCTGGAGGGCTCCTATCAGCCCCCTTGAGCAACTGGCTCTTGTTTGCTTCCTTCTCCCTCTCTTTTGCTTCTTTCTGCATCTTTGCTTGCTTTGCAAGGCTTGTTCAATTGCAACAGAGCAAAACCTTGATTTTCTCCATTGGTTAAGGCTCCTCCCCCTCCTGGTCCCCTGGGGAGGGAGGGAAAGAGCCAGAGCCCGACGTGGCCCCGCCCAGTCCAACAAGGTTTCATTAAGGTCAGATCCGGCCCTCATAACAAATGAGGTCTATACCGCATTCGGAATAGCCGCATATACGGTAGATGCGCGGCTATTCCCGAATATACGGCCCTATTATACCCTATGGGCCATTGAAATCAATGGCAAATAGGGTATATTTGAAGCCGCCTGGAGGATAGGGGGTTTGAGGGAGAGCCCTCAAATTTGCAGGGGACTCTCCCCTACAACCCCCCCAAGTCCCAAAAAGATTGGGCCAGGGGGTCCGATTCCAGGGGCACCCAAATAGGGTGCCCCTATTCCATCATTATACCCTATGGGCCATTGAAATCAATGGCAACATAGGGCATAATTAGAGGCTACTGGGGGGCAGGGGGTTTGAGGGAGAGCCCCCAAATTTGCAGGGGACCTGAAGGGGACTCTCCCCTCCAACCCCCCCAAGTCCCAAAAAGATTGGGCCAGGGGGTCCCTGTCTTTGGGCTCCCCAAAAGGCCCATTGCCAACAATGATGGGGAAAGCCCAATTAGCCACTTCCTCACTGTAATTGTCGTGGGAAAAGTGGCTCTGGGGAGCAGGGGGTTTTGAGGAGAGCCCCCCAAACTGCTGTGCAGCTTCAGGGCACTGTCCCACACAAAACCCACAAGGCCAAAAAAAAATTGGACCAGGGGGTCCAATTCCTGGGGCACCCAAAGCCAAACCTAACTTCACACCAGAGAATCTCTATAGGACCCAAATGCACTACATCCCTCTATCTACTCTATGAACCCTGCAGGCCTGGAACCAATATAAACCCAGTTGCCAACATCACTGCCACACAAAACACAATCTGCTCAAGGTCTGCTCTGCAGACCTGGCTGCAGCAAACCCAGATGCCAGCTCTCCAGCCCTGCCCCAAACAACACGGGGAGAGCTGGCCAACCACAACAAACCTGCTGGTTCTGGGTCTCTCACCCAGGTGCCAGCTTCCCTGCCACAGAACACACAATCTACAGATGCCAGCTCTCCAGCCCTGCCCCAAACAACACGGGGAGAGCTGGCCATCCACAACAAGCCTGCTGGTTCTGGGTCTCTCACCTAGGTGCCAGCTTCCCTGCCACAGAACACACAATCTACTCTATAAAAACAAGAAAGTGACCCAGCCCACACACACCCTCGTCAACCCCCACACCAACCAGAGGTAATTTAAAAAAACCAAAACAAAACCAGCAGAATCACAAAAGGCTGAGTGTTAAAAAAGTGGCCTTTTCACCAACAAGAAAGCTCAGGCCAAATAAGTCAACAACACCCCCACCCCCACCCCCAAACCAGGAAAAGGGACAACAGGAGAAAAGGCCAAGCAACTCAAGTGTTAAAAAATGGCCTTTTCACCAATAAGAAAGCTCAGGCCAAAGCAGTCAACAACACCCCCCCCCCCCCAAACCAGAACCAGGAAAAGGGGGACAAAAGCCTTTTAAACAATGGAAATTAGTAACAGCAGCAGCACAACACAGCACAACACAGCAGCAACAAAACAAACACTGAATACTTTTAAAACAGTAAAATTTTTTAACTTTTAACAATACAGGAACTTTGCCAACCCCTCCCCCCCCAAAAAACCCCCTTCACCCTAACCCCAAGAAATCCAAGCCACCCAAATCAGGAGAAGTAAAAGGACACTGCACTTTTAAAAGTTCTCTCACTAAATTAAGATATGGGCAAATTGGCAAACCCCCCTCCACCCCAGGCCCCCTCCCCAAGCAGAAACCCCTAACCCCAAATAAGCTACCCCACCACCACCACCACCCAAATCTGGATAAGTAAAGGGACTCTGAGTCTTAAAAAGTCCTTTTACCAACAATAAATAAAAACAAGAACCCCAAGACTGTTTTACCTTGTCTTCTCTAGTCCAGGGAAGTCTGGTAAGGCTGAGTGAGAGAGCGGCAGGCAGCAGCTGAAACCAAGGGCCAGCCAGCAGCAGCACAATCTCTCACACCAACCAACACAGCAGCAATGGAGGAGTCCAGCCAGGAAGACTCCTTAAAAAGCCCTGCAAAGCATGCATTTGCAATGCATTTTGCAAATGCATGCTTTGGATTGGCTGCTCCTCTTCCCTCTCCCCCCCTCCCTGATCCCAGGGAGGCTATGGGAGAGGCAGGAAAAGGCAACTAAAGGCGGGAAAGTAGGCAAGCAGCTCCTTTGAGGCTGCAGAAGCTACTTTCCCGCCTTTTGAATTGACAGCCGTATTCGGCTGCCGTGTAATGGGCGCCTATGGGGATCGGCTGCAGCCTATTCCGTATACAGCCGAATCAGTGCTGATTCGGCTGTAAATACAGTTCGGCTGAACCGAATGCACATCCCTAATGGAAACATGTGCTGAGCACTTCATTATTCCCTATGTGGAGATCGATTCTCATAGGGTATAATGGGGAATTGATCTGGAGGTTTCGGGGGCTCTGGGGGAGCTGTTTTTTGAGGTAGAGGCACCAAATTTTCAGTATAGTATCTAGTGCCTCTCCCCAAAGTACCCCCCAAGTTTCAAAACGATTGGGCCAGGGGGTCTAATTCTATGAGCCCCAAAAGAAAGTGCCCCTATCCTTCATTATTTCCTATGGAAGGAAGACATTTCAAAAGGTGTGCTGTCCCTTTAAAAGTGATGGCCAGGACTCCCTCGGAGTTCAATTATGCTTGTCACACCCTTGTTCCTGGCTCCACCCCCAATGTCTCCTGGCTCCACCCCCAAAGTCCCCAGATATTTTTTGAATTGGACTTGGCAACCCTAGGCAAAATCCACTTGCAAACGGTTGCTGAAGTGGATTGAAATGGCATCATTTAGCATGTGTGAAGGTGTGAGCAAATAAGGGGGGGTGTGTGTCACAGGGACTTACACCCAAGTAGCCCTGCTTAAGCGTCCTCTCATCACTGCAGGTGTCTTGAGGCTGCTGATGCCTGTCTCCCACTTGTCTCTCTGGGAACACCTCCACAATAAAGATTTCCTCCTTCCTGCTCACTGGCCGCCATGAGCAAACGGCTGGGAAATGCTGCATATGCATGAACGAATGGTGCCGGTTGCTGAAATGTCTGGACCAAATCTGAGATTTCGTCTTCTTGCCTCCCTAGGCAGCACTGCTACCCCTTCAAAAGTGACTCGTCGCATGGAAACGGCGTGTTGAGCAATGAGAACTGAATCAAGGTAGCGCTTGGATAGCATTAGGAAGAATAAAATAAATTCTGTCTGGGAGCGCCCTCGTGCTAGCATCCGGGAAATGGAGTGGCTTCCTCATTAGTTCTCGATGTCACCATTCCGGTGGCAAGTTTTGCTAATGCTTGCCTTTGGGGAGAGGAAAACGGCACCAGCTGACTCATAATTTCAATTTCAGTCAAACTTCTATTGCCTTCCCATTTTATTTCTCATTGCCATTCCGTCTGGTAACTGCCAACAGCAGGCTGAAATTTTTACCTAAATGGGAGCATTCCCACTCAGAGAAAGCATATTACACAGTGCCATTTGTTTAATAGTTCATATTACTGTGCAGAGAATATTACAACCTCAGGCCAACTTCTCACCACTCAGGCTGTTAACATTTCAAGGGGAACGGCGCTGTGGAGTCTTGTTGAAACCAAAGCAATGCTCTTGGAGAGACGAATGGAAATTGCTTTGAGGTCAGACGTGGGGCCTGTTTACATAAGGACATATGAGAAGCCATGCTGGATCAGGCCAATGGCCCATCCAGTCCAACACTCTGTGTCACACAGTGGCCAAAAAAACCCCAAGTCCCATCAAGAGGTCTACCAGTGGGACTAGAAGACCCTCCCACTATGCCACCCCCAAGCACCAAGAATACAAAGCATCACTGCCCCAGACGGAGAGTTCCAACAATAAGCTGTGGCTAATAGCCACCGATGGACCTCTGCTCCATATGCTTATTTATTCCCCTCTTGAAGCTGTCTATGCCTGTAGCCGTCACCACCTCCTGTGGCAGTGAATTCCACATGTTAATCACCCTTTGGGTGAAGAAGGACTTCCTTTTATCAGGTCTGAACCGACTGCTCAGCAATTTCATTGAATGCCCACGAGTTCTTGTACTGTGAGAAAGGGAGAAAAGTACTTCTTTCTCTACCTTCTCTATCCCATGCAGAACCTTGTCAACCTCTATCATGTCACCCCGCAGTCGATGTTTACTTGCCCCCCCCCCCCCACTTTGACAAGGCCCTCTGAGCAGCGTGTTCCCCCTTGGAACAGCTCTGAGAGATGCTTGAATGGAGAAATGGTACTTTCAGGGCCACAGTCTGTCTTCTTCTTTAGAAGAGGCTGTCAGCCATTTGGAGAGTCAAAAAGATGAACAGAACATCAGTGATTTCCCTCATCACTAACAGATAGGGTTGCCAGCTCTGGGGTGGGAGATACCTGGAGATTTTAGGGTGGAGGCTGGGGAGGGCAGGGCTTGAGGAGGGGAAGGACATAAGCAGGGTATAATGCCAGAGACTCAGGGTCGGATTAACAAATAGGCCGAGTAGGCACCAGACTATGGGCCCCTATGCCTTTAGGGGCCCCAGGCCAGTTTGCCTCTCACTGCCTCTCCCATTCAGCTTTGTCAAAGTGGCTTTTGAAAAGGTCCCTGCAGAGATTGGAGCCTCCTGCAGCCCGTCGCATCGCGACGTGGCTGCAGGGGAGATTTTGCCCCCACCAGCAGGAGAGCGGACTTCTCGGCGCGCTTTTGGGTGCATTTGAGGGGAGGTGGAGCTTCAGCAGCGCTTGTGCTGAAGCCTCCGTTTCCCGGCTCTCCAGTCTTCTTGGCTCGCTTGGCTCTCAGCTGGGGCTCAGCGAACATGTTTCGATAGAATGGAGGGGGCGCAGGGGTCTTCAGTGGCCTGGCTTGCTCCCCCCCTCTTTTATTTCTGGGGTGTTTAGGCCCTCCTCCACAGGTATTAATTGTTCACCTGGGAGGGAATGATCTCGGGTGGGTGAAAGGCAAGGCGTTGATCTTGCAAGCCCGAGCTGATTTCAAGTACATATGGAACAGATGGCCTGGTACCATTATGGTCTGGTCGGCCATGATTCCGCGCTTGGTGTGGCGCAGTACTTGGAATCCTGCTGGGATAGAGAGGGCTACTATTTGCCTCATCCGGATATTTTCTAGGGAATGTCCCGACCTCTACAGAGGGGATGGGGTGCATCTCTCGGAAAAGGGTAATATGCTTTTCCTGAGGGATCTGCGGCAAGGGCTTGTGTTGGCTCTGGGCCTTTTGGTGAGTGCTAAGCCCTAAGTAGAGACTTGGCCTTAGTAGTGGCAGGTTTTACGGGGTTTATGGCACCATGCGGCCTGGGGAGGACCGGTTAGCCTCCCCCTTTTGGGGAGTTGGGGGTCTGGCAGGATCAACCTTTGGGTGTGGCCCGGGGTGTGTGAATGCAGACTGTCCTGGAGACTCGGTTGGATGGGTGCCTTTCGCTGAGTCTCGCGTCTGGTGTCTGGGCCCTCCAGTGCGAGCCTCCCTGCTGGGCCTGCTGGGCGGGAGCTGTGGCACACAGCTCCGGCTTGGGGGCCGGGTCTCTCGCCCGTTCAAAAAGGCAGGGGAGTGGTCTGAGGAGACCCCTGGCCCTGACCTGGCCGCAGTTCGGTTGCCCTTGCCGTTGCTATGTTATTTAATAAAGTGGCCCATAATTTCACCAATCTTATTGTGTCCGTCTCGTTATTCCGACTTGGGGGGGCAAATTTGGAGATAATTTGCAAGCCCCCCCCCCAAAGATTTTGAGTGTCTAGGGGCCTCCATAGGGTTTAATCTGTATGAACAGTACCCTCCCATGCAGTCGTTTTCTCCAAGGGAACTGATCTTGATATATATAATCTGGAAGTAATCAGGGTATAATCTGGAAGTAACAATGGGTAGCTCTAGGAATTGTTTTTTTAAAAAACCATAGAGTTTCCAGTGATTCCTAGAACTACCCATTGTCACTTCCAGGCAGGAGTGGAATTCTAGCAGGAGCTCCTTTGCATATTAGGCCGCACACCCCTGATGTAGCCAATCCTCCAAGAGCTTACAAGACTCTTTTTTGTAAGCCCTTGGAGGATCGGCTAAAGCAGGGTGTGTGGCCTAATATGCAAAGGAGCTCCTGCTAGAATTCCATCCCTGCTTCCAGGAACAGTCTGGAAGACACCAACATCCCATGCCATCCATATCCCCACTCCCAATGTCCACTCTAAGCTGCAGAATCTTGGGACCTATTGGCATTAAAGTTGTGAGCTACTTCATAAATCATTGAGCTCGGGGGCCATTTTTTCCTGAGCTAAGACAAAAATGTGTGAGCTGGAAGCTAAAAATCTCAGATCTAGCTCACCCTAACTCACCTTAGAGGGAACACTGCTCCTAACTCTCCTTCTGGTTACCAGGCTTGGCCTACTTGATACTGGTCTAGGTCTAATCAGTGCCTGTGAAGGGAATAGGGTTGCCAAGTCCAATTCAAGAAATCTCTGGGGACTTTGGGGGTGGAGCCAGAAGACTTTGGGGGGTGGAGCCAGAAGACATTAGGGGTGGAGCCAAGGTCAAGGCTGTGACAAGCATAATTGAACTCCAAAGGGAATTCTGGCCATCACATTTTAAGGGACGGCACACCTTTTCAATTCCTTCCTTCCATAGGAAATAATGAAGGATAGGGGCATCTTCTTTTGGGGCTCATAGAATTGGACCCCCTGGTCCAAACTTTTTGAAACTTGGGGGGTATTTTGGGGAGAGGTGCTAGATGCTATACTGAAAATGTGGTGCCTCTACCCCCCAAAACAGCCCCCCCCCAGAGCCCCAGATACCCGCGGATCAATTCTCCATGATTTTCTATGGGAATAAATCTCCATAGGGAATAATAGAGTTCCCAGCAGACATTTTCCTCCCCTCCCCCCGCTTTCTGACGACCCTGAAGAGGGGGGAGGGCCTCCAAACCGGGGGATCCCCTGCCCCCACCTGGGGATTGGCAACCCTAGAAGGGAACATATACACGTTTTTTAAAAGTTCCATAACAGAAGAAAGGTGGGGCTCAATATTATTGCATATTCTGACATTTTATACGATTTTTTTCATGTCTATCTTAACATTAAAGCCCATCGCTGATACTGCAGCATAAGACTATTTCTTTCCTGGGCCACCCACTTATGACATTGTGAGCCAGTGGGAACCCACACTTGGAATGGCTGGCATGCTGGACTTTGACCAGCAAGACCCAGATTCAAATTCCTGCTTGCCCCAACCTATCTCACGAGGAAAGCATGGCAGGAGGCAATGCCATTGTATCTAGGAGGGAATTCCATGTATGTTTGTTCCTTGGAGGGAGGGGAGGATACAAACATGATCGGTTGATAGACCTCACTCTCCTTGTATGGTCCTGGCTTGGCTAGCCCAGGTTAGCCAGTTCTCATCAAATCTTGGAAGCTAAGCGGGGTAAGTCCTGTTTAGTATTCAGATGGGAGACCCAATGCTCCCTCTAAGCCATGGAGTCTTGTGAGCAAAAATTCCTCTTTGTGAGCTGCCGGCATTAAAGTTATGAAAAAGGGTCAAGGTAGTCCCCTGTGCAAGCACCAGTCATTTCCAACTTTGGGGCGATGTCACATCGTGATATTTTCATGGCAGACTTTTTTACCGGGTTGTTTGCCCTTGCCTTCCCCAGTCATCTACACTTTCCCCCCACCAAGCTGGGGACTCATTTGACCGACCTCGGAAAGATGAAAGTCTGAGTCAACCTGGAGCTGGCTACCTGAAACCAGCTTCCGCTGGGATGGAACTCAGGTCGTGAGCAGAGCTCGGACTGCGGTACTGCAGCTTACCACGCTGTGCCACGGGGTTCATGAAAGTTGTGAGCTACTGCATAACTTAGTTTGCTCCGGGGCCATTGTTCCTGAGTGAAGACAAAAAACGTGTGAGCCGGAGGCTAACAAAACCTGTGCGCTAGCTCACGCTAACTCAGCTTAGAGGAAACGCTGCAGACCACCAAAGAAGTCCAGGGCTGTGATGGGGAGGCAGGATACGGCAAAACAATCTCTGAACGTCACTTGCCTCGCAAACCCCATGGGACCTCCATAAAGCACTTTACAGCGCTTTTGTCCACCGTCACCCTTTTAAGTGCTACGGATAAAGGCTTTTCAGTAATCCTATAAAGTATGCTAGGATTACTGCTCTTATATAGCAAATAGGAATAGAGAGAATAATGTTTTGCCTAAGGCCATCTAATGAATTTGTGGCTGAGATTAGATTTGAACTTGGTGCTTCCTGCGCTCGCAGCTCATGACCGTACCAGCTCTCGATCCTTCAGCCCTTGAAATGGCTCTCTTTCTGCCTTTTTGGCAGTTTGGTGTAGTGGATAAGCGCGCAGACTTTTATCCGGGAGAACCGGGTTTGATTCCCCACTCCTCCACTTGCACCTGCTGAGATGGCCTTGGGTCAGCCATAGCTCTCGTAGAAGCTGTCCTTGAAAGGGCAGCTGCTATAAAAAGAACTCTCAGCCCCATCTACCTCACAGGGTGTTTGTTGTGTGTGTGTGTGTGTGGGGCGGAAAGTAGAGGAGATTGTGACCGCTCTGAGACTCTGAGATTCTGAGTATAGGGTGGGATATAAATACAAAATCTTCTTCTTCTTTTGCTCTGACAGCCATGGTAAGTATTGCAGAACATGATGCTTTCATGTCATGCAAGTAGGATACTATCCCTAGACATCCCTAGACCATACGGGGCACATATACACTGCTGCTAAAGCACACACTTACTAAACAACCCCCCCCCCCCCATTCAATTTTGACATAATCTTATGAATGGCTGTATCAGAATTGCTTTTATGTGCTGCTTTACTGATATTCTCTGAACTGGTAAAAAAGAAATGCAAAAAAAGAAATTTGATGTATTTATGACTGGGTCGGAATTGCTTTTCTACAGTTTTTTTTGTTTAAAACAAATCAGGATAGATAGTCAGTTAATAAAGCAGAGTTTTGCCCACTCATAGAAGTGTAATGCCGAGTGCAGTAAATAAATCTCCCAAGAAGAATAAACGTACATTTATTCAAGTCGATCCAGTTCACATTCTGGTCGCAGCCAAAAGGAGAGAGAGAAGTCACAAATGGCTTTGACATCGTGTGTCTGGGGGTATGAGGGTGGTTTCACACTGTGAAATTGACACAGCATTATCCCATTGCCAAAAAAACCTGCTTGTGTTTGGTCCGTTTCTGGGTTATCAAACAGCCGCCGTTGAAGCAACAGGATCCCGGCAGTGGTTGACCAATCACGGATCCGCTGTTCTTTTTAAAAAGTCCCCCAGGTGTGTGCTCAAGCAGAGAAGCACCCAAGCACTCCTTGGAGAGGGGTTAGGAAAACACTGCCCCCTCAACTATGCCAGAAATGGTTTGGTGCAATCACACAGCTCATCCGCTTACGAGTCGCGCCTTGGCCTTTGGACAGCCACTGATAATGCAACCTAGATGCGATTTGGGGGAAACTACCACAGATATCCAGGTGGCAGGGCTCGGTCGGGTTAAATCTCTTGTGTGAAACCACCCTGGGGGTATTGTGTCTACAGGAGAGACCTGCAGAGACACATGTCTCCATTGAAGGCCATGTGAGGATAGAGGGAGAGGACAAAGGGAACGGGAGGAGGGGTCAGAGGGCAGTCCCCACATTAAGTCAAAGTGCGGCATCCCATTCAAGGAGATAACATTTAGAGTGATATAGCACCCCACGATATCCAGGCATGCTGAGTTGCCCACTCTGACAATTTTATCAAAGCCCTTTGCTTCTCAGTAGAAGGGAAAAGGTACAAATGAATGGAACTACAGCAAGACTTGCGCATGCATTTTGGAAACAAACCTAGATAATTCTGAACCCCCAGCATCTTGGGAGAACGTGGGGTAGGAGGATTTTTGAAAAGGTCTTTCGCTCACAGAGACTTTTACAGTTTGGGCTGTGATCCAAACTTGAATGTTTGAATGAAACCAGCGCATTCATATGACGAGCCCCGTGGCGCAGAGTGGTAAAGCTGAAGTACTGCAATCCAAGCTCTCTGCTCACGACCTGAGTTCGATCCCAGCGGAAGCTGGGTTCAGGTAGTCGACTCCAGGTTGACTCAGCCTTCCATCCTTCCGAGGTCGGTAAAATGAGTCCCCAGCTTGCTGGGGGGGGGGAGTGTAGATGACTGGGGAAGGCAATAGCAAACTACCCCGTAAAAAGTCTGTGGTGTCACCCCAGAGTCGGAAATGACTGGTGCTTGCACAGGGGACTACCTTTACCTTTTTTTTTTTTAAAGTTCATTCATAAAATCCAGTAGCATATGTCCCGGTAAAGATGTGCTAATGGTTGGAAACTGTTAAACTCCCCCCACCCCCCCTCACTTCCATTCACATATAATTCTTTACAAGCTTCTATTTGGTATACAATATAGTCAACCAGTTACTGGTGTGCTATTTGTGACCAGCTCTAGCATGCGGCGATTGGCATTTGCTTCTCGTCCTGTACGCACGGATTTTAAAGCTGGGGGGAGTTTTCCTCCTCCCTTCCCCCTGTCCTCCCGTCACATTTCCATGCTGCCCAATAATGTGAAATTAGAAGGAGATAGGAAGGAATGGTTACGAGATGAAATTCCTGGAGAAATGATGGATGAGCCCGGGGAGAGGAACGGATGGACCATCAAATGGCAAAAGTGACAGCAGAATAGGAAATGGATGACAGCGGGTGACAGCCTCGGAAATGGATGACAGAGCCAAGGCCCAACACGGTCCCTCCGAGCAGTATTAAAAGTGGTGTGCTGTGGATCTTGTTTGGCAGGACGGCTGAAGTTAGAAACAAAAACAACAACAACCGAGGAAGACTTTAAGCCCTCCCCCCGCCCCCGCCTTGAATTCTTACAGCACACAAAATAACTTATCTGGATTGACTACGATATGGAAATAAAGAAAGCAGGAACCTCTGAAGAAGCAACAGAAGCGCTTTGGCTTGTGACGCGGGTTCATCAGACATTGCTTCGTTCAGCCTCCCAAGATCTTTGGACCATCCCCGGCCCAAGAGATATCCGTCTTGCCTCTACCGGGGCCAGGACCTTCTCGGTCCTGGCCTCGACCTTGTGGAATCAGCTCCCTATAGAGATCCGGACCCTGCCTGGCTCGTTAGCCTTTTGTGGAGCCTGTAAAATGGAGCTGTTCCACCAGGCTTTTGGATGAGGCAGCGGGCATCTACTTGTTAGAATGGTTGGCCTCCCTGTAGTACCACACCGCTGGACCATCTTATTATACCATCCTGCTGGACCATCCTGGACCAAGTAGTTATTGTAACTGATTTTATTGTGATTTTATTATTATCTATATTGATGTACTGCACCATGAGGCCCCATGGGGGACTGGGCGGAATAATAGTAACAACAAAAACAACAGCTTCCTGTTGGGTATTTGCAGTAGTATAGGCCAAGACAGAATTGTTAAGTATTGCATTCATCTGGGTCCCCCACCCTCCCACCCCGGATAGCTCGCCCCCTACAGTTTACACTTCACGACCCTTTGAATATATCCATTTATTTCCATAAATTGCATTGAGCATGCAACTTTTCTCTGGAGGTGCCATGGGATAATAACATTCCATGTTCTGAGCGGCATCGCATCAGAGTTGCCAGCCCCCAAATCCCAGTGAGTATACGTTGAACCCATGTCCCAACTCATGTCATACAAATAGTGTATTTTGGCCCTTGACCATCATCACTAAGACAATGGAAGCGTCTGCAATGTGCCTTGACATGTGCAGACCTCCTAATGGAGGCGGAGTCCCCCACCCACAGGTCCCAGCTCCCTGCTGCCATTCAGCTGGTCAGCCGGAGGGAAACTTACCTTAAAAAGAGGGACATCCATCCGACATGCAGTGACGTGTCTATGTCCTTGTCCACGTGACCCGAAAGTGATGTCATCACATCTGGGATGTTGGTGCGATCAGGGGTCATTTTGTAAAAAAATACGTGGTGGACCTCATTAGCATAACTCATTAGCATATGCCACCCCACCCCCACCAGCCAAAAGTAACCTGATGCAAAAAAGGAGACCCCTGGCTGAGCGAGGCCTGCTTGGGCCGGAAACTATCTAATAGCCTTTGTTCTGCCTCTTAAGAACATAAGAGAAGCCATGTTGGATCAGGCCAACGGCCCATCCAGTCCAACACTCTGTGTCACACAGTTGCAAAAATTTTTATATATACACACACACTGTGGCTAATAGCCACTGATGGACCTGTGCTCCATATTTTTATCTAAACCCCTCTTGAAGGTGGCTATACTTGTGGCCGCCACCACCTCCTGTGGCAGTGAATTTCCATCTCCTGTGCTTGGGGATTTGCCCCAGTCAAAATGCCAGCAAGCGACGCGCAGCCCAAAATCAAATAAGAGGTGGAGAAAGGGTGGCGTGGGTTTCTACAGAGGTTAATGAAGGCTGCTGGGGGAGGGGGTGGCAAAGCCCCTGGTGGCAGGCTGGCTCGCTGCCCGCTCTCCTAATCCAGGGATTGTTATGCAGCTGCACCTACTATTCAATGGACAAGGTAGGTGAGGAGGAAGAGGGAGAACCCTTAGAAAGGTTCAGGAGCTGTGCTCCTCTGAGCTCCTGCTGAATTTGAGGCCTGGGTGCGATGCTCCGGTATTTGGGCAAAAGCTCTAGGGCAGAAGCCAAATGCCCAAATGACAGAGTATCACCCCAACATTTCGGAAATGATGTGTCACTTCTGGGCCATGTGGGCAGTGATGTAGACAGGTCGCTGTACATCAGATGGGCCTCCCTGCTGCTAAGTCCCACCCCCTCCATCAACAGTTGCCAGGAGGGACCTAGACGTGTCACATAAATCAGCCTGTGAGCGTCGCTTTCCCAGTCGCAACGAGGTTCTCTTTTGCTGATTGTCTGTGCTTTGCACACTTTCCACCCTTTCGGTGACTGCGATGGTGCCTGGAAGCTATCTTGTATCCTTTGTTCTGCCTCTTCCATCTCCTGTGCTTGGGGATTTGCCAATGAAACAAAGTTCCCCTCGGTTGTGGTTGGCTTTTGTTCTTGCCTTTCTCTTTGTGAAACTGATCACGGCCCATTTTTATGTCTCTTTTCTTCCCCTTTGGACACTTCGCTCGCCATCAATACCTTCCTCGTGACGGCCTGCTGCGCAGCGGTTTGGGCCCCGGACCACGTTCCATTCATCGTCTCTGTCCCGTCTGGTCAATTATTGACCTGCTTTCAGCCCTCTGCTCTGATGTCGTTTAACCTTGTTCCTCTTCAGTGTTCCTCTATCTGATTTCCGGCTTTTAAAGGAGGCACTTAGCTCTGCCAGTTTGCCACTGACAGTCGAACGGGCTTTGGTAAACTGAAACAGAGCAGATGTTGCATTTTTATAGGGATTTATTGACATGTTTTCCTTTCTGTAAGTCTATATATAGAGAGCATATATATATAGTCTGCAATATGTATACCTTGTAAACAAATCTTAAACGTATATAAAAGAAGATTTACTTTTACTTCCAGAAGGTTCCTGGCGCATCTTCCCTTTCACAATCTCTGTGCATATAAAAATTTGGGTGCAAGTATGAAAGGGGGGAAAAAAGCCCTGTGGTGCAGAGTGGTAAAGCTGCAGTAGTGCCGTCAAATTCTCTGCTCACGACGACCTGAGTTCGATCCCAGAGGAAGCCAGGTTCAGGTAGCTGGCTCAAGGTTGACTCAGTCTTCCATCTTTCCGAGGTCAGTAAAATGAGTACCTAGCTTGCTGGGAGGAAAGTGTAGATGACCGGGGAAGGCCATGGCAAACCACCCCGTAAAAAATCTGCCACGAAAACATGATGCGACGTCACCCCAGAGTCGGAAATGACTGGTGCTCGCACAGGGGACTACCTTTACCTTTATGAAAGGGAAAATTTGTGCCAGTTTAACCTGGAAGAAAAAATGTTGAAGCAGTCATATTCAGGGGTTTCAAAGGTATCAGTAAATCCCAAGTGGAGCCAGGCAGTCTTCCTATATACTATTCCAGGGGTGGCCAAACTGTGGCTCAGCAGCCACATGTGGCTCCTTCACACATATTGTGTAGCTCTTGAAGCCCCCCCCCCCCATTGCCTGGAGAAGGCATTTGTTCTTTAAATCACTTCACCAAGCCAAGCCAGCCAATAGCTTGGAGAATGCATTTTAAATTGCTTAAGAGCCAGTTTGGTGTAGTGGTTAAGTGTGCAGACTCTTATCTGGGAGAACCGGGTTTGATTCCCCACTCCTCCACTTGCACCTGCTGGAATGGCCTTGGGTCAGCCAGAGCTCTGGTAGAGGTTGTCCTTGAAAGGGCAGCTGCTGGGAGAGCCCTCTCAGCCCCACCTACCTCACAGGGTGTCTGTTGTGGGGGGAGAAGATATAGGAGATTGTAAGCCGCTCTGAGTCTCTGATTCAGAGAGAAGGGCGGGATATAAATCTGCAGTCTTCTTCTTCTTCTTTCTTTCCACCTCTCTCTCCTTCCTCCATCTAGTTCCCTCCCTCCCTTTCTTGTGGCTCTCAAACGTCTGACATTCTTGTCTTTGTGGCTCTCAGACTTCTGATGTTTATTCTATGCGGCTCTTACATTAAGCAAGTTTGGCCACCCCATACTATTCCTTTCCTATTGCAGAATTTCTTTCGGCACTAAAACCCTCTCCTCGTGAATTCCGGCTTATCTAGGAGTCCCCTCTCCCCCAACTATGAATTCAAAAGATGGATCATGTGTTGTTCGCTGAATTTTTTGGCCCTTTCAGCTCCATCGCATCTTTTTTTTCTCTCTCTGCACCAGGATGAACTACTGAGTTGTCCCATGGCATGGTTGGATGGCCCTCATGTCAATATGGGCAAGCCAGAAATGTGGAGGGGGAGGAACAGTGGCTCAGTGGTAGAGCATCTGCTTGGTAAGCAGAAGGTCCCAGGTTCAATCCCTGGCATCTCCAACTAAAAAGGGTCCAGGCAAGTAGGCATGAAAAACCTCAGCTTGAGACCCTGGAGAGCCGCTGCCAGTCTGAGAAGACAATACTTTGATGGATCGAGGGTCTGATTCAGTAGAAGGCAGCTTCATAATGTGGCTGGCCTCATGTGCTCTTCTGTATTGACAAAGTTCTGGCCTTCCGGCAGAGTTTGCCCATCCAGTTGACACCCAGCTCAGACAACATTCAACTCAGAGAGCTGTCTTCATCTTCAGAAGAAGATATTAGATTTATATCCCACCCTCCACTATGAATTTCAGTCTAAGAGAGGGTCACAATCTCCTTTCCCTTCCTCCCGCACAACAGACACCCTGTGAGGTGGGTGGGGCTGGAGAGGGCTCTCACAGCAGCTGCCCTTTCAAGGACAGAGAGCGGCCTACAATCTCCTTTCCCTTCCTCCCCCACAACAGACACCCTGTGAGGTGGATGGGGCTGGAGAGGGCACTCCCAGCAGCTGCCCTTTCAAGGACAACCTCTGCCAGAACTATGGCTGACCCAAGGCCATTCCAGCAGGTGCAAGTGGAGGAGTGGGGAATCAGACCTGGTTCTCCACACACTTAACCACTTCACCAAACTGGCGCTCTTCACAGACTCTTAGGTTGTTTTCGCACTTACCTTATTCTGGAGCGACATCCCTCTTCACTGCGCAGCGTCTGCGCGGATTTCGCACTACTTGCTCTGCAGAACCCGGAAGTCCCGTGGCTTTTGCGTCGCAAATGTAAACGCCAAAACCCAGTTTACATTTGCAACACAAAAGCCGCGGGACTTCCGGGTTCTGCGGAGCAAGTAGTGCGAAATCCGCACAGACGCTGCGCGGTGAAGAGGGACATCACTCCGGAATAAGGTAAGTGCGAAAACGACCTTAATATCTCCCTGGTTCTGCTTGCATTGTTGGTTTATCAAAAAGATGAAAACCAGACCCATCAGAATGGACCATTTTTCAGCGCTAAAGCATCTGCTCAGTACATGGAACCTCTCAGATTCAGCCCCAGTATCTTCAATTAAAATGTTAGGCAACAGGTGATGCGAAAGACCTTGATGTGAAAGAAAGCTTGAGAGACCTTGAATGGAGAGCCACCGCTAGTCAGATTAAACCACAGACTGTCTGATTTATTATCAGGCAGCTTAATACGTTCATGTCAATTCAGAGGAACGTTGCATTGATCACCTCCAGGGGTCGTTTTGTAGAAAAAAATACGTGGTGGAGCTCATTAGCATAACTCATTAGCATATGCCACCCTCCCCCAGCCAAAAGCAACCTGATGCAAGAAAGGAGAGCCCCAGGCGAGCGAGGCCTGCTTGGGCTGACTAGAGATCCAGCCAGCCCAACCAGGTCTCGCTCGCCTGGGGCTCTCCTGAGCCCACCTCCCACAGTCAAAAGGCCAACAAGCCAACCGCTGCCCAAAATCACATAAGAAGTGGAGAAAGGGTGGTACAGGCTTCTCTAGGGGTTGAGGGCTGCTGGATGCGTGGCAAAGCTCCTGGTGGCTGGCTGGCTGCCCGCTCTCTTAATCTAGGGATTGCTATGCAGCTGCGCCTACTATTCAGTGGACAAGGGAGGTGGGGAGGAAGAGGGGGAACCCTCAGAAAGGTTCAGGAGCTGCGGTCCTGTAAACTCCTGCTGAATCTGAGGCGTGATCACCTCAAGCGGTGGCATTTATGGAGCCTTTACATTATCCCCCTGCCTGTGAGCGACTGTGGTGTTGTGGGTTAGAATATAGGACTAGAACTGGAATGACCCTGGTTCAAATCCCCACTTGCCGCAGAATTTATGGGGTGACCTTGGGCTGGAGTCTAACCTAGCTCAGAGGTTTATTGTGAGGCTAAAATGGTAGAGGGGGAAGTCATGGAGAGTGGGGTGAATATGACTCACCCATGAATACAAATGAAACTGCCTTGTACTGAAATAGACCAGGGCTTTTTGTTTGAGCAGGAACACACAGGAACGCAGTTCTGGATGGCTTCATGTCAGGGGGTGTGGCCTAATATGCAAATGACTCTTGCTGGGCTTTTCCTATAAACAACTCTGTATGGGACAATGGTGGCATCAGGGGGTGTGGTCTAATATGCAAATGAGTTTCTGTTGGGCTTTTTTTTTTAAAACAAAAAAGCCCTCAATTAAACCATTGGTCAAGCAAGGTCAGTATTTTCTACTCAGACTGCCAGTGGCTCTCCAAGGTCTCTGGTTGAGGTCTTTCACATCACCTACTGTCTGGTCCTTTCCAGCTGGAGATGGTTGGGATTGAAGCTGGGATCTTCTGCACATCACACAGAAGCTCTTCCACTGAGACACAGCTCCTCAACAACCAAAGATGCAGAAGACCAAAGCTTGATCCCTTGTGGAGTCCATTAATACTTTCAGGCTCATGGCTCTGGCTTGGGTATGGCCATTACGGACTTTTGTAAGGTGGCTTCTTCCCATTTTCCCCAAGGGAAAAACGCTCAATGGAGCCAGGAACACTGAGGAGTTTCAGTGTGGCTCAACCAGGGGTGAACACAGGGTTCTTCTGTTCTGAGCCAGTTTGGTGTAGTGGTTAGGTATGTGGACTCTTATCTGGGAGAACCGGGTTTGATTTCCCACTCCTCCACTTGCAGCTGCTGGAATGGCCTTGGGTCAGCCAAAGCTCTGGCAGAGGTTGTCCTTGAAAGGGCAGCTGCTGCGAGAGTCCTCTCAGCCCCACCCACCTCACAGGGTGTCTGTTGTGGGGGAGGAAGGGAAAGGAGATTGTGAGCCGCTCTGAGACTCTGAGATTCAGAGTGGAGGGCAGGATAAAAAAAATCCAATATCTTCTTCATCGTCTTCATCTTCTTCCAGGGGCTTGCTCCAACCTGCAAACATTCTCTTATGGAACCAAGACCAGATAATTCAGGCATCTAGCAACCAGGAAGAAAATTGGATGAGGAGAATTTTCAACACAGCCCTTGCCGCAGCAAATATGTTTGTTACGCCAGGCTCCCTCACACTCCAACTCCTCCCTAAAATATCACTGGGATGTCGGATTTATTAACTGACAAGAGGATTGATGATAGTTTCAGAGGGCAATTGTGTTGGTCTGCAATAGAAGAGTTAGATTTGAGTCCAGTTGTACCTTAGAGACAAGCCAGATATTTGGTGCATAGGCCTTCGCACCATCCTCAACATCCACTGGAGTGACTTTGTGACCAACACTGAAGTCCTCAAGCGGGCGGAGGTTACCAGTATCGAGGCACTGCTGCTGAAGACGCAGCTGCGCTGGGCAGGGCATATTTCTAGGATGGAAAACCACCGCCTTCCCAAGATTGCCCTGTATGGCGAACTCTCCACTGGCCATTGAAATAGAGGGGCACCAAAGAAGAGGTACAAGGACTCCTTGAAGAAATCCCTTGGCACCTGTCGCATCAACCATCACCAGTGGTCTGACCTAGCCTCAGATCGCAAAGCATGGAGACACACCATCCACCAGGCTGTCTCTTCCTTTGAGAACGCACGCATAGCTGGTCTTGAGGACAAAAGGAGATTGAGGAAGAATCGCACTGCTACAGCACCAACCCTAAATCAGACTTTTCCCTGCAGCCACTGTGGCCGGACCTGCCTGTCCCGCATTGGTCTTGTCAGCCACCAGCGAGCCTGCAGCAGACGTGGACTATTGCACCCTTCTTAAATCTTCGTTCGCGAAGCCAAGCCGAGAGAGAGAGAGAGAGAGATTTGATAGTCAAGGGTCTCTGACAAAGGAATTTGATGAAGAGAGCTTTTACTCTCACAAGCTTATACCACCCAAATATTGTTGGTCTCCAGGGCTTTTTTTGTAGCAGGAATGCTTTTGCATAATAGGCCACACCCCTCTGATGTAGCCAATCCTCCCGGAGCTTACAGGGCTCTTAGTGCAGAGCCTACTGTAAGTTCCAGGAGGATTGGCTACATCAAGGGTGTGTGGCCTAATATACAAAGGAGTTCCTGCTACAAAAAAAGCCCTGTTGGTCTCTAAGGTGTTAATGGACTCGAATCTGACAGGATCGATGGTTGACTTTTCCTTCTTTTCTTGTTTGAGTTTTGTCAGCTTCAGGCTTTCTGCAACGGAGGGTTTTGTTTTGTTTTACTCCAAGTCAAAAAGATAGCGTTGATTTCCCACAGCTACCCTCCAGGGTCCCAAAGCAAAGTTACCAAAGAAACCTACTAGATGCAAAGTAATTTTTGAGATATGTTTGGAATTATCAACACTATATATTCTTGTAAGGTGACTCAAACAAGTCTCTCTGCTTCCAGCTAATTGCACGAGAGGGCAACATCTGCTACAAAATTGAGATTTTTTTTTCCAGTGGAAAAAAACTGTTAACATCCCCCAATGGGAGAGAAACGGAGGCCCGTCTTTTGCACCGTTTGTGTAGAACACATCTCAGAAAGTTTGCTTCAGGAACAAGTATCCCAGGAGAGCAGCAAGCAGAACAAAAGTAACAGGGAAATTCTGACAGCTGTCATCTCAGTTACATGTTAGGTAGGGACGAGTAATCCCATCAAAAGCAATCACAGTAATGCACGTCGGACGAGAAAAGGGGAGGGGAATTGCTGTTCTCGTGGGTAACTGGAAATCAATTTCTCTCTTGACCTCTCTCAGAAGGGAAATGTTTCTGGAATCCTTAGGGGGGAGGAGCGGAATTACGATAAAATTTTAAATTTCTAAGACACAATCCAAGTAAAGTGAAGGCTATCCCAGTTCTGTTTTGAGATGAAAACCCAGTGTGTGCATGATTATAGTATTACTGGGAGCGATACATTAAGTCTGACTGATGGACGGACCCCCCAAATAATCATTGTATACAGTTCTTTGGAAACAGTGGATCTCTGATGGATGTACGTGTGTGGCTGAAGCAACTCTTACAATATCCTTGATACTGACAAACAGGGGTAATTTTGTAGAAAGATAGGTGGTGGAGCTCATTAGCATAACTCTTTAGCATATGCCACCTCCCACCAGCCAAAAGCAACCCAATGCAAGGAAGGAGAGCCCTGGGCGAGCTAGGCCTGCTTGACCTGGCTAGAGATCCAGCCAGCCCAAGCAGGCCTTGTTCACCTGGGGCTCTCCTTAGCTGCCCCACTTCACAGTCAAAAGGCCAGCAAGCCACCCACCACCCAAAATTACATAAGTGGAAAAAGGGTGGCATGGACTCCTCCAGGGGTTAATGAAGGCTGCTGGGGGCGTGGCAAAACCCCTGGTGGCTGGCTGGCTGCCCGCTCTCCTAATCCAGGAATTGTCATGCAGCTGCACCTGCTATTCAATGGACAAAGTAGGTGGGGAGAAAGAGGGGGAACTCTCAGAAAGGTTCAGGAGCTGAGCTCCTGTGAGCTCCTGCTGAATTCAAGGCCTACAGACAAATAACTGGTATAATATGTACGATTTTGGCCATCCCTTCTCAAAATTGATACCGTCAGGGCTTTTTTTGTAGCAGGAACTCCTTTGCATATTAGGCCACACACTCCTGATATAGCTAGGGTTGCCAAGTCCAATTCAAGAAATATCTGGGGACTTTGGGGGTGGAGCCAGGAGACTTTGGGGGCAGAGCCAGGAGACATTGGGGGCGGAGCCAGGAGCAAGGGTGTGATAAGCAGAATTGAACTCCAGGGGAGTTCTGGCCATCACATTTAAAGAGACAGCACACTTTTAAAAATGCCTTCCTTCCATAGAAAATAATGAAAGATAGGAGCACCTTCTTTTGGGGCTCGTAGAATTGGACCCCGTGGTCCAATCCTTTTGAAACTTGGGGGGTATTTTGGGGAGAGGCACTAGATGCTATACTGAAAATTTGGCAGCTCTTCCTCAAAAAACAGCCCCCCCAGAGCCCCCCGATACCCGCAGATCAATTCCCCATCATTCCCTATGGGAATTGTTCATGGAGGTGCATAATGGCTGTGGGGGAGGGGCTTCCCCCGCCGGCCAGCTGGCTGGGGGAGGGGGGAAGCCTGTAAAACCGGGGAATCCCCCGCTGGGACCTGGGGATTGGGAAGCCTAGATATAGCCAATCCTCCAAGAGCTTACAGGGCTCTTAGTAGAGGGCCTACTGCAAGCTCCAGGAGGATTTGCTACATCAAGGGTGTGTGGCCTAATATGCAAAGGAGTTAGGGTTGCCAATCCCCAGGTGGGGGCAGGGGATCCCCTGGTTTGGAGGCCCTCCCCCTGCGTCAGGGTCATCAGAAAGCGGGGGGAGGGGAGGGAAATGTCTGCTGGGAACTCTATTATTCCCTAGGGAGATTTATTCCCATAGAAAATAATGGAGAATTGATCTGTGGGTATCTGGAGCTCTGGGGGAAACTGTTTTTTGAGGTAAAGGCACCAAATTTTCAGTATAGCATCTAGTGCCTCTCCCCAAATTGCCTCCCAAGTTTCAAAAAGATTGGACCAGGGAGTCCAATTCTATGAGCCCCAAAAGAAGGTGCCCCTATCCTTCATTATTTCCTATGGAAGGAAGGCATTGAAAAGGTGTGCCGTTCCTTTAAATGTGATGGCCAGAACTCCCTTTGGAGTTCAATTATGCTTGCCTCAGCCTTGATCTTGGCTCCACCCCTAATGTCTCCTGCCTCCATCCCCAAAGTCTCCTGGCTCCACCCCCAAAGTCCCCAGATATCTCTTAAATTGGACTTGGCAACCCTAAAAAGGAGTTCCTGCAAGTAAAAAAGCCCTGGATACCATAGTGGTAGAAAAGGCACCGATAGGGTGCAAACCAAAATGGAACACTTTCATTATAAAGAAAGGTCACATCATTCAGAGTATTTAGGGGGAAAGTCAACTAAAGGAAAATGATGGACAAACACTATAATATTAAGCAAATGATGGACAAACACTATAATATTAAGCACATCTAATTAAGTAATTAGAAAAAAGAATACAGAAAGCAGTGTGTTCACTCTCTCCAAATACTAAGAGGCTCCTAATGAAACTGATGGGTGGTATACTTTGGAGAAAGAGAAGGAAGTTCTTTTCAAACAGCATTCATTATGGAGTTTCACAAGGTGCAATAAATGGCCCACCAGCTTTGATAGCTTTATATGAGGAATCTGTATATCTCTTGGAAATAGATGCCCCCAGATATCCATCTGATATTACAGCTTTCTGTGTCTTCAGACATGAGTGGGAAGGTGCTTAATTTGGGAGCTGCTGCTGCTGCTATACACATTGAATAACATGCAGCAATTTTTTGAGGACCCCAGATGTGGTCGAAGGAGGAACCACTCTGACGGTCAGGAAATTCTTAGCAATGTTTAGCTGAAAACTCTTTTGTAACTTTCTTGACAGATGAATCGGCCTTTTATCTTGCAGAAGGTGCACACAAGGCTGGGCTGGGAAGAATCAGGAAGTAAGGCTTATCTTCTATAGTGACATCTTGTACCTCATAAAAGAACTCCATGTGGTGTGTTGAGAAGCATTACTTAAAACAAACAGCCTTTTGTGTGGGGAGGAGGAGGGGAAACCCTCAGAAAGGTTCAGGAGCTATGCTCCTGTGAGCTCTTGCTGAATCTGAGGCCTGTCCGTAACTGTTGTGTACCTGATTTATAATTCTTGCCTAAGTTATAAAGGTAAGCTATACAGCCTGTGGATGCAGTACAAAGGAACCCACAAAACCTATAATGACAAGGAGAGACCAAAAAAGAAAACCTTGACAAAATTATAAACAAAAGGAAAAAAGAAATGAAATAGGGGAAATTTGCTTGACCTTAAAATAAACCTCCATGAGCCATCCCCACAGGGATTTGAAGTGGTACAGCCCAGAAAAGATTTTCATTTGTTTTTTTTTTAATACGCTGCTTTCCCCCTGTGTGTCTTAAGCATGTGTTTAAGGGAAAGTTCTGGCATCAGGGTTTCCAGCATCAGTTCAAGCTCCCCTCTCCCCGCCTTGACACTCATTTAAGAATTAATACTCCCATTTGGTATATTCCATTGTGTGCCGACAACATTGTACATTCAGTAGCTTAAATTTCACAGCGGGCACAGCATAAGCCTTTAATCGTAATAATGATCCTTTGATCTGCCGTGCTCTTTTTTCATTTCGGAGGTTGTTCGAGGTCCCTTTGGGGAGCATTCCAGCTGCTTCTGTTTAGTTCATGTATATTTATTTATGTGGCTTTTGAACCCCCTTTTGATGGCAGGAAAGGGCTCCCGCGTTTCGCTGCAGTTGTAGATCAATTTCCAAAAAAAGGCCAGCCAGAGATGGGAGGAAAGTAACAGACGGCAGCATTTTTTTTCCTTCTTCCTCGACTAAGTTTTGGGGTGACCTCTCGGCTCTTCTCTGACTCTGCTGCCGCATGCTGGGAAGGAACGTCGCTGATTAAGTTTTCCCTAAAAGTCACTGCGGTCCACAATTAATGCTCCCCTGAAGACGATCCATCATGCAGAGGAAAGCAGAGCGGTCGTCTTGTTGGAAACAAAAGCCAAAACAAACATACTTTTAACTGTTATGTTCTTAATTAGACTTCTTTTCCCTCTTTATGTTCGGTGATAATTGCGCTCATTTGGGAAGGTCTCCGCTTCCTTGCTATAGAAAGTCTGGCATTAAAAATACTACGGGGGATTCATGAAGGCAGCTGCCGCTTATTTTGGGTATTGGCATGTCATCCATGGTAATGAC
Source organism: Heteronotia binoei (assembly GCF_032191835.1). NCBI lineage: Eukaryota > Metazoa > Chordata > Lepidosauria > Squamata > Gekkonidae > Heteronotia > Heteronotia binoei. Next base: position 14,654,750 of record NC_083233.1, read on the forward strand.
CGCCTGCTTAGGGATAGTTTCCAGTACACCCTTGAGAGAAAGTGGGGTGCAATGGTTAGAATGTTGTACCGGGATGTACGAAGAAGAAGAAGACGGCAACTGCAGATTTATACCCTGCCCTTCTCTCTGAATCAGAGACTCAGAGTGGTTTACAATCTCCCATATCTTCTCCCCCCACAACAGACACCCTGTGAGGTGGGTGGGGCTGAGAGGGCTCTCACAGCAGCTGCCCTTTCAAGGACAACCTCTGCGATAGGTATGGCTGATCCAAGGCCATTCCAGCAGCTACAAGTGGAGGAGTGGGGAATCAAACCCGGTTCTCCCAGATAAGAGTCTGCACACTTGACCACTACACCAAACTGGCTTTCCAGGGCTTCAGTTCCGGGTTGCCAGACCTTGAGGCTCCAGTGGTGGGAGGCTCTGTTGGGAGGGGAGAGGCAAAAATAGTCTTACAACGTACCACAACATCATGGTTGGCAGAAAACCTGGAAGTGATCTTACTGCCTTATGATGACACTCAAGGAATCCCACTGATCTTTATGGTTTAACCATAGAGAGCTGGGGGGAAAGTTCTAGAGCATCACCATAGGGAGGCGATGTCACTTCCAGTTTTTCGGTTGGAAATGATAGCACAGGGGTGGCCAAACTGCTGCTCTGGAGGCACATGGGGCTCTTTCACCCGGATTGTGACTATGGGATGGTGTCCATCTATCTATTTGTCTTATACATTACGTATCAGCATATAGAGCACCATAGAAGTTAATTTTATATATTATGGTTTTAATAATTGCTTAATGTTTTATACTGATATTGTTTTTATAATAGATTGTTGGCTTTTATGATGTTAATAAGCTATTAGCCGCCCTGAACCTGTTCGCAGGTAGGGCGGGAATACAAAAATAAATAGATAGATGATAGATAGATAGATAGATAGATAGATAGATAGATAGATAGATAGAGATAGATGGATGGATGGATGGATGGATGGATGGATGGATGGATAGATAGATAGATAGATAGATGATAGATGATAGATAGATAGATAGATAGATAGATAGATAGATAGATAGATAGATAGATGGATGGATGGATAGATAGATAGATAGATAGATAGATAGATAGATAGATAGATAGATGATAGATAGATAGATAGATAGATAGATAGATAGATAGATAGATGATAGATGATAGATAGATAGATAGATAGATAGATAGATAGATAGATAGATAGATAGATAGATGGATGGATGGATGGATGGATAGATAGATAGATAGATAGATAGATAGATAGATAGATAGATAGATAGATAGATAGATAGATAGATAGATAGATAGAAGGACAGATAGATAGATGGATAGATAGATGGATGGATGGATGGATGGATGGATGGATAGAAGGATAGATAGATAGATAGATAGATAGATAGATAGATAGATAGATAGATAGATAGATAGATAGATGGATGGATGGATGGATGGATGGATGGATGGAAGGAAGGAAGGAAGGAAGGAAGGAAGGATAGATAGATAGATAGATAGATAGATAGATAGATAGATAGATAGATAGATAGATAGATAGATAGATAGATAGATAGATAGAAGGACAGATAGATGGATAGATAGATGAATGGATGGATGGATGGATGGATGGATGGATGGATAGAAGGATAGATAGATAGATAGATAGATAGATAGATAGATAGATAGATAGATAGATAGATAGATGATGGATGGATGGATGGATGGATGGATAGATAGATAGATAGATAGATAGATAGATAGATAGATAGATGGATGGATGGATGGATGGATGGATGGATGGATGGATGGATGGATGGATAGATAGATAGATAGATAGATAGATAGATAGATAGATAGATAGATAGATAGATAGATAGATAGATAGATAGATAGATAGATAGATAGATAGATAGATAGATAGATAGATAGTGTGACTCTTCAAGCCCCCACTGACCCATCAGCTGCTTGGAGAAGGCATTTCTCTCTTTAAATCACTTCTCCAAGCCAAGCCAGCTGGCAGCTTGGAGAATGCATTTAAAGTTGCTCTCTTTCCACCTCTCCCTCCCTCCTCTCTCTCCCATCTATTTGCCTTCCTTCCTTCCCTTCCTCTTCCAGCTCTCAAACACCTGATATTTATCCTCTGTGTCTCTCAACATGAAACAAGTTTGGCCAACCCTGCAATAGCGTGACATCATACAATGCCATTTCCCTACATTTTCATTTGAGCAGCAGTGGGGACCAGCGAGCGTTGATGGGAGCCCTCTGGTGGGAAGCAGGTGAGTGGCATCCCTAATTCCTTGCTGTCCATAAACAGGGTTGCCAGCTCCCTTCTGGCCACCAGAGGGCGTGAGGGGGGTAGGGCTGCCAGATCCTAGTTGAGAAACTCCTAGAGATTTGAGAATAGAACCTGGGGAGGAAAGGGACCTCATCATGGTACAATGTCATAGACCCTCCCCCTCCAAAGCATCTGTTTTCTCCAGGGGGACTGAGCTCTGCAGTCTAGAGATGAGCTGTAATTCTGGGGGATCCTCAGGTCCCACCTGGAGGCTGGAATCCCTACACCCAAAGCTTGCTGAACCAGCTACGCACCCTCTCTTAGCCTAACCTCCTGTTATCATGTGTGGTATATTAGACCTGCCTGCCAGATGTCTGCCCATGTGGATTACAGATTTAAATCTCATTGTTAAGAAGCAACCATTTCAATTCATAAATATATATATATATATATATATATATATATATATATATATATATATATATATATATATATATATATTTAAATATTAATTAGAAACAGCCTCAGATACCGAGAGCATGTCCCACAGATTGCCCTGTCACCCTTGTGGCTCTCAGTAACAGGCTCCCCGTCTCATCCGTTGCCTTATCACTTAAACGTTTTAAAAGGTCAAGGTAGTCCCCTGTGCAAACACCAGTCGTTTCCGACTCCGGGGTGACGTCGCATCACGACGTTTTCACGGCAGACTTTTTTACGGGGTGGTTTGCCATTGCCTTCCCCAGTCATCTACACTTCCCCCCCTCAACAAGCTGGGTACTCATTTTACCGACCTCGGAAGGATGGAAGGCTGAGTCAACCTGGAGCCAGCTGCCTGAACCAGCTTCCACCGGGATCGAACTCAGGTCATGAGCAGAGAGCTTTGACTGCAGTACTGCAGCTTTACCATCTGTGCCACGGGACTCTCTTAAACATTTACAACAGTATATAAGCAATAAAGGAATTCTTGGCATTTGATCATTTCAACCATTAGTGACTTACATCCATAAATGTGAAGGAAGTCCATTTCCCTGTTGTGTCTTGGAGGGAGCCAAGAAGAAGAAATAGCCCTTTCCCTGATCCTATTCTTGGGTTGTTCACCCTGTGTGTATAAGGGGTTTTGCACACACAAACCATTAAGCGATCATATGGACCAAGAGATAGATTCTTAGGGAAACTGGAAGAGAGTAGTGATATCTGGAATACTAGTATGGTTAGTTTGATGAAAAATGATATAAAATACACCTCTGTGGCCAGAATAATATCAAGCAGGGATGCCAGTCTCCAGGAGGGACTTGGGAATCTCCTGGGATTACAGCTCACCTCCAGACTAAAGAGAGCAGTTCCCTTGGAGAAAATGGGTGGTTTGTAGGGTCAGTTTTATGGCATTGTACCCCACTGAGATTGCTGTCCTCCACATATCTCCAGGAGTTTCCCAACCTGGAGCTGGCAGCACAAACTAGCATGGAAGAATGACTGAGAATATCCCAGTGGTCACACACACTTTTGGGATTTGTACATAGAGAGAATTGGGTATCAGAGAGAAGAGCCAACGGGAAAACAGGGAGTTACCTGTTCTCTTTGGATCCGGAATTGGGTGGCTGTCGGGGGAGGTTCTTAAGTGTTTGCCAGCCAATAATCTACACAGATCTTGAATCTGCTCCAAAAGAGGTCCTGGAGAAATGAGCAAAAAGTCAGAGTAGGGACATAACTGATTTTTTGCAGTCTGGATCCCCAGGTCCCACCTGGAAGGCAGTTTTGGAGAGGATGCAGGCTAATAAACTGAAGCTTAATCCCAATAAGATGGAAGCACTCCTGGTGAGCAGTAGGCCTGATCAGAAGTCAAAGGTTTCGCTTGTTTTGGATGGAAACTCTTAGTAACTGTTATGGAAAACCATGAGTCCCACCTAGAATACTTCTGTGTCCTATTGGTTGCTTGTGTACTACCAGCTGAGAGCAACTGTTCTACATAATTCTCAGGGCTTTTTTTGGTAGACAAAGCCCAGCAGCAACTCATTAGCATATTAGGCCACACCCCCTGCTGGCACTCTTGTTTCACACAGGACCTTTTATTGAAGAAAAAGCCCAGCAGAAACTCATGTGCATATCAGGCCACACTCCTCTGCTGGTCCCATTGTTTCACACAGGGCTTTTATTGTAGAAAAAGCCCAGCAGCAGAAGAAGAAGACGACAAAAGATATTGGATTTATATCCCGCCCTCCACTCCGAATCTCAGAGTCTCAGAGCGGCTCACAATCTCCTTTACCTTCCTCCACCACAACAGACACCCTGTGAGGTAGATGAAGATATTGGATTTATATCCCGCCCTCCACTCTGAAGAGTCTCAGAGCGGCTCACAATCTCCTTTCCCTTCCTCCCGCACAACAGACACCCTGTGAGGTAGATGAAGATATTGGATTTATATCCCACCCTCCACTCCGAAGAGTCTCAGAGCGGCTCACAATCTCCTTTACCTTCCTCCCCCACAACAGACACCCTGTGAGGTAGATGAAGATATTGGATTTATATCCCGCCCTCCACTCCGAAGAGTCTCAGAGCGGCTCACAATCTCCTTTACCTTCCTCCCCCACAACAGACACCCTGTGAGGTAGATGAAGATATTGGATTTATATCCCACCCTCCACTCCAAAGAGTCTCAGAGCAGCTCACAATCTCCTTTACCTTCCTCCCCCACAACAGACACCCTGTGAGGTAGATGAAGATATTGGATTTATATCCTGCCCTCCACTCCGAATCTCAGAGTCTCAGAGCGGCTCACAATCTCCTTTACCTTCCTCCACCACAACAGACACCCTGTGAGGTAGATGAAGATATTGGATTTATATCCCACCCTCCACTCTGAAGAGTCTCAGAGCGGCTCACAATCTCCTTTCCCTTCCTCCCGCACAACAGACACCCTGTGAGGTAGATGAAGATATTGGATTTATATCCCACCCTCCACTCCGAAGAGTCTCAGAGCGGCTCACAATCTCCTTTACCTTCCTCCCCCACAACAGACACCCTGTGAGGTAGATGAAGATATTGGATTTATATCCCGCCCTCCACTCCGAAGAGTCTCAGAGCGGCTCACAATCTCCTTTACCTTCCTCCCCCACAACAGACACCCTGTGAGGTAGATGAAGATATTGGATTTATATCCCACCCTCCACTCCGAAGAGTCTCAGAGCGGCTCACAATCTCCTATATCTTCCTCCCCCACAACAGACACCCTGTGAGGTGGGTGGGACTGAGAGAGCTCTCCCAGAAGTTGCCCTTTTAAGGACAACCTCTGCCAGAGCTCTGGCTGACCCAAGGCCATTCCAGCAGGTGCAAGTGGAGGAGTGGGGAATCAAACCCGGTTCTCCCAGACAAGAGTCCGCACACTTAACCACTACACCAAACTACTGGCAGGAGCTCATTTGCATATTAGGCCACACGCCTTGACACCAAAACCGTTTTCGCACACAGCTCACCTCGCAGTCACAATCCTGTTCCCGCCACAGCGTCTGTCGGATTTCCCACCATCTGTGCCGGAGTTACAGGAAGTGCCGCGGCTTTTGCGTAGCAAACGTAAACTGGGTTTTAGCACTTCCTGTAACTTCGGCACAGATGGTGGGAAATCCGACCAGACGCTGCGGAGGGAACAGGATTGTGACTGCGAGGTGAGCTGTGTGCGAAAACCGTACAAGTCAACTGGAACTATGTTCCTTCTCCAAAAAAGCCCGGATTTCTGCAAAGGGCCATGCGCTATTTAAATTACAGCAGACATCCGTAGAAACCAAAAGTAGTTCTTTATTTGAAATCCTTACTGTTTTTTAAAGAACTGGTTTACTTTGATAAATACATGAATGTCTGCACTATTAATCCCCAAGACATTCTGCAGCTGACAGGTCAGGACCTTGCTGTGATCCTATCCCACACAACTACGGGAGTGGAGGTGGGGAAGCAAACCTTATTGACGTGCAACCGGGAATCCAGCCTGCACAGACTGGGAACTCAACTGTCCACTTGCCCTAAAAAAAATTAGAAATCCATCACTGATACTAAATTAATCAGAAGAAATATGAAGAGTGTCAACGAACGATGGCAGGGAGAAAAGGCGCCTTGGCTCTCCGGCTTCTGGCTTGATGTCGGCCGGATCACTGATCTTCCTGTGCATTATTGAAGACATCTTGACTAATAACAGCTCGTGTCTCTGGCAGATGTTGATAGCAAAGTACTCTAGAGAGATCCTTCCAAGCTTTTTGCAAGGGGGGAAATATATATATATATTTCTAGCAGCACAAGGACAAGGAGGCTTCAAAGAGCCCGGACTTGAAACAGAGTTCCTGTCGCTCGAATTATGCATGGTGTGGATTGAGCTGCAAGAAGAAGGTACCCGGCTCAATCCGAGGCGGGGGAGATCTTAGAGGAATGGCAAACATTGCACAGATTTGGGAGGGGACTAAAGGGAGAGTTAAAGCACAGCCTGCCACGACTTCAGAGACATCCCTTTTTTTTTTTCTGATGTGAGGATTAATTGGCTCGCTAGGAGAGAAAAAAACAACCACCCCCGCCTATGCTGTGACTTTCCGCTTCCTGGATTCTAAATCAAAACATCAGGAATCCTTTGCTTTCGAAATAATTTGTTGACTCTCTAGAGACTGTTTTCTGATGAGACTGGTTGTTGCCAGACCTTTCCTAGGCCTCTGCACCAGGGTGGAATGAGGGGCATTAATCAGTAGACTTCCTTTGCCGCCACAATTCAGGGAGTAGGGTTGAAGATGAAGATATTGGATTTATATCCCGCCCTCCACTCTGAAGAATCTCATAGTGGCTTACAATCTCCTTTCCCTTCCTCCCCCACAACAGACACCCTGTGAGGTGGGTGGGGCTGGAGAGGGCTCTCACAGCAGCTGCCCTTTCAAGGACAGAGTCTCAGAGTGGCCTACAATCTCCTTTCCCTTCCTCCCCCACAACAGACACCCTGTGAGGTGGGTGGGGCTGGAGAGGGCTCTCACAGCAGCTGCCCTTTCAAGGACAGAGTCTCAGAGTGGCCTACAATCTCCTTTCCCTTCCTCCCCCACAACAGACACCCTGTGAGGTGGGTGGGGTTGGAGAGAGCTCTCACAGCAGCTGCCCTTTCAAGGACAACCTCTGCCAGAGTTATGGCTGACCCAAGGCCATTCCAGCAGGTGCAAGTGGAGGAGTGGAGAATCAAACCCGGTTCTCCCAGATAAGAGTCTGCACACTTAACCACTACACCAAACTGGCTCTCCAACAATTGCCAAGTCCAATTCGAGAAATATCTGGGAACTTTGGGGGTGGAGCCAGGAGACTTTGGGGGTGGAGCCAGGAGCAAGGGTGTGACAAGCATAATTGAACTCCAAGGGAATTCTGGCCATCACATTTAAAGGGACAGCACATCTTTTAAAATGCCTTCCTTCCATAGACAATAACGGATGGGGCACCTTCTTTTGGGGCTCATAGAATTGGACCCCCTAGTCCAATCCTTTTGAAACTTGGGGGGTATTATGGGGAGAGGCACTAGATGCTATACTGAAAATTTAGCACCTCTACCTCAAAATACAGCCCCCCCAGAGCCCCCAATACCTGCAGATCAATCTCCCATCATTCCCTATGGGAATCGTTCATGGAGGTGCATAATGGCTGTGGGGGCGGGGCTTCCCTCACCGGCCAGCTGGCTGGGGGAGAGGGAAAGCCTGTAAAACTGGGGGATCCCCCACTGGGACCTGGGGATTGGGATGCCTGTCGGGGAGACGAGGGGGGGGTAAAATACTGAAGGCCATCCGACATTTCTTGCTAAGCCTCATTGTCAGGTGGGGCTCCTGACAATGTGTAAGGAAACAAGTGATTCCCCCATAATGAAGAGGAGAAGAAGAATTTATTTATTTACCTTAAATTTGTATGCCGCCCACTCCATACGTACAGCCACAATCAGTGTTCCCTCTAAGCTGAGTTAGCTTGAGCTAGCTCACAGATTTTTAGCCTCCGGCTCACATATTTTTGTCTTAGCTCAGGAAAAATGGCTCCAGAGCACACTAATGTATGCAGTAGCTCACAACTTTAATGCCAGTCGCTTCCAACCTTAATACCAATAGCTCACAAAATAGAATTTTTGCTCACAAGACCTAGAGGGAAGAAGAAGAAGAAGAAGAAGAAGAAGAAGAAGAAGATATTGGATTTATATCCTGCCCTCCACTCCGAAGAGTCTCAGAGCGGCTCACAATCTCCTTTCCCTTCCTCCCCCACAACAGACACCCTGTGAGGTGAGTGGGGCTGAGAGGGCTCTCACAGCAGCTGCCCTTTCAAGGACAACCTCTGCCAGAGCTACGGCTGACCCAAGGCCATTCCAGCAGGTGCAAGTGGAGGAGTGGGGAATCAAACCCGGTTCTCCCAGATAAGAGTCCGCACACTTAACCACTGCACCAAACTGGCTCTCTCAGAGGGAACATTGGCCACAATACCACAATACAATACCTTATGGTTATAAAATCAAAACATATATAACAATTTATAATTTTAAAACTTCAAAATGGTGCTATAACATTTCTTACATAGGCGGTCCAGCTTCATTATAGTTCTTAATTCTCTGTATTGCTCTCTTAGGTGTCTTATAGATGGATGGTCCTATTCAGCGACATACTAGTGGCAGCTCTTCACACATTAGTTACCATAGGCCTGCCGAAAAAGGCCGGTTTTACAGGCCCTGTGGAATTGGGAGAGATCACGCAGGGCTCTTGCGGCCTCTGGAAGTGCGTCCCATAAATTAGAGGCTGCCACTGAGAAGGCCCTCGCCCGTGTCAAGCATAATCTGGCCTCCCTTGGTCCAGGATGGATAACAGATGTTGGCTTCCTGAACACAGTGCTCTCTGGGGTCAGTCCCTGAGCTAAAGGTTCTGCTGCCCCAGGCAGAACCTGGCCTCACGTACCCCCCAGGAGTGACATCATCACGCTGGCATGCTCTGCTGGCCCAGCCAGCTCCCTCTGAAGGAGGGAGGGGGGGAGGGCAGGGGGAGGGGTGGGCTGAGTGTTCCTGCTCGGGCCACTCCTCGCCAAGCCCCCCCCCCCTGAGGGTTTTGGCTGGCTGGTAAGTGGTGCCCGCATGCTTCTGCCTCCGATCCAAATCGGAACGGAGGAAGAAGGACGTGGGTGGCCGCTGCCCAGCCACCTGAGTCCCTCTGAAGAGGCAGAGCGGAGGGGCTGGAAAAGGGCCGGTCCAAGCGAGAACGCTTGGCCCGCCCCAGCCCAGCTCACTCCCCCCACCCCTGAGGGTTTTGGATGGCTGAGAAGTGGTGCCCGCATGCTTCTGCCTTCGATCCAAATCGGAACGGAGGAAGAAGCATGCAGGCAGCCGTTCCCAGTCAGCTCCATTGGCACAAGTGGGGACGGGGAGGGGGCACTTGCCCCCACGCTCTGCTCCCGCAGCCAGGTGGTGCCTGAGGCAGCCACCTACCTGGCCTACTCCCACGTGCTGGCCCTGTCTGGGGTATATATGGGGAAAGGCCGTCCCTTCGATAGACAGGTCCTTGGCCATATAGAAGAAGAAGAAGATGATGATATTGGATTTATACCCCACCGTTCACCCCCAAATCTCAGAGTCTGAGAACGGCTTACAATCTCCTTTACCTTCATTCCCCTCATTTTATATATATGCATATTATTTTGTATATGAGCCAGACTGCCTGAAGAATGGTTGGTTTCCTTGCTTGGGACACCCAAACACAATGCTAGTTGAACTGGCTTAAGCTCAAGCATGTGTAGTTCGAGTGGTGTTGGCCAGTGCAGCTGGGTCACATGGCTGTGAGTCTGAGCATGTGTATGTGTAAAGTGAGGTAGGGGCACCAAATTTACAGCATAGCTGCTGGTCCATCTCCTCAGTCCCCCCTCCCAAATTAAAAAAAAAGATTCGGCCAGGGGGTCCAATTCTATGGGCCCCCAAAGAAGGTGCCCCCATCTTCTGTTGCTTTTAGAGGATGAAAAAAGGCATTCAAAGATACTATGGTCCCATTAAAATGTCTTCTCCAATAACAACAACAACAACATTTAATTTATATCCCGCCCTCCCCACCAAAGCAGGCTCAGGGCGGTTTACAACATAATATAAAATACAAAGATTAAATAATAAAACAACCATCTACAACGTTGTACAATTTCCTTAAAATTCCCTTAAAACCATCTAATTAAAACCAACACTTTCCTGCCATCATACTCGGTGATACATTTTCAAAATCTTACTCATTTACTGATCTTACTCATTTACAGATTTTCGTAACGACGGCACAGCAGAATCCACATCAAGAAAAGGCCAGCTGAAAGAGGGTAGTCTTGCAGGCCCTGCGGAACTGAGCAAGACTCCACAGGGCCCGCACCTCCTCTGGTAATTGATTCCACCAGTGGGGAGCCATGATTGAGAAGGCCCTTTCTCTTGTTTTCAGTTTGGCCTCCTTCGGCCCGGGGATTATCAGTAAGTAGATTTTGTGAACCTGATCTCAGCAGTCCAAGTCACACAACACCACAACAAACAAACTTTGAAGGTGTTTAAAGGACTTGCAGTCCCTTTAAGCACCTTCAAGAGGTGAGCTCACGCAGAAGGCATTTAAAGGGGCTGCAAGCTCTTTAAACACCACTCACTCCTTGCAAAGTTGCATGGCTTGGAGAAGGGATTTAAAGGGACTGTGATCCCTTTTAAATGCCCTTTAAGTTTGACTATCTAACAGTCCCAAAAAACTCAAATATTTTTGGAATTTTGGGGACCTGTCCATTTTGGATAGCTGAACAATATCCCAAATCTGTATCTGGCTGAAACACTATCCAAAAAATACTGGAAAACGTATTTCCCAGATATTTCTCTGGCTTGGAGTTAGCTGAATTCCCACCTCTAATAGCAACCTTGGACTTCCTTGATGGTCTCCCATTCAACTAATAACCAGGGCTGAAGAGTCCAAGTAGGAGAAATCTGTACACCCCATGTAATGGTTGCTGTCAGCAACAAGACTGTTCGGCTTTGCCAGCAGCAAAAATGGATCCAAGCGAACCCCAGAGCTCTTTCCTCTTTCCATCATCTGCTGTTCCACCTGGCTGCATCAGAGGAATAGATAAGATGGAGGGGTTACCGTTGTTGACCAGCCTGGCTCATTGGAGTCCGAAAGAGCAAGGAACCGCATTCCTCCCCTCCCCGCCAACACCTCTTTAAGAAAAGAAGTAAAAAGCAACTCCAAATAGCAATTTTTGTCTTGAATAAATCCAGGCACAGCAAAAAGAGCGGTGTGATAATAAAGGCTATACGGTACACGAGAGTGACCCCTGAATAAAGCCACTGCAGGAGCAGAGCTTAACAAGATTTAATTGGCTAGTGGGTGAAGGCAAATGGGAAACAGGGGCTGTGCGTACCAGAGCCTCAGTGACTAAAGGAGCCATGTGACGTCTGCTGCTGAGCATTCTAATGAGTGTGGCTTGATCACACTGACTCCGCTCCACGGAGCACGTTGCTGGAGTTTTGTGACATACAGCAAGTCACGCACAGCCTTTGCCCTTAAATTGTAAGCAAAAATCCCTATTTATATATTTATTCGATTTTAGATCTGCCTCCTCCGCCAAGGCAGGGCTCAGGGCAGTGTACAAACAGCAAAACGAATGCAATGAAATCATTCTTTTTTTAAAAAAAAAATAAAATGTATTATTCAAAAATAACAAACCATCTACATGCTCAAAACTTGCAGTCATCCAAAGATATAAAACGTTTTTTATTCAGGGGTCTACTACAGAGAACACATCTTACGATAATAAGGATTAGAGGGAAATATTTTGGCAGTAGACAAATATGCAACCATAGGAGACCACAGTGTAATACGTTTCTTTTGTCTCCCAAACGCAATAGGAATGGATGTATTACTGGTTTTTTCCCATTATAAACAGGTCCCACAATTTATTGGCCCATTGTTCAATTGTAGGTATTGAAGAGTCCTTCCACTTCGCTGCAAGTAAAAGTTTGGCAGCTGCTAACAGTATCGCCAGCCTTTCAGAATCTATTTCATCTCGTTGTGGGGCAGGCCAATCTTCTAAAAGAACTATTTCAGGTATATTATCTAGATGGATAAAAGGAGGTACTTCTTCACCCAAAGGGTGATTAACATGTGGAATTCACTGCCACAGGAGGTGGTGGCGGCTACAGGCATAGCCAGCTTCAAGAGGGGGCTAGATAAAAATATGGAGCAGAGGTCCATCAGTGGCTATTAGCCAACGTGTGTATATATATAAATTATTGGCCATTGTGTGACACAGAGTGTTGGACTGGATGGGCCATTGGCCTGATCCAACAGGGCTTCTCTTATGTTCTTCTGTGACACAGAGTGTTGGGCTGGATGGGCCGTTGGCCTGATCCAACATGGCTTCTCTTATGTTCTTATGGACCCCTGTGATCTGTGTTCATGTTGTAATCATGATACAATTTAAAACCATAAAATCCTTAAGGGTTGAACTGTGGGTGCGATCACGCGAGAGATTTGACCTAGTCATGCCTCCCCTCCAGATTAAACAGGCGTGATGACACGTGCACATCTGCCCCCGTGTCCTGCCCTTATAGGGTGACCATAATGTCTGAAGGCCAGCCAGGGACACTGGGGGGGGGGCGCGCGCCGCCGGAAACAGGAAGTGACGTCACTTCCGGTGGCGTCACTTCCGGTGATGTCATGCCACCACCGGAAACAGGAAGTGGCATCACTTCCTGTGACATCATTTCCCCCGCGTCACCTGCCGGAAACAGGAAGTGACTTCACAGCACTTCCTGTGACGTCCCCAAAAATCCCCCAAATATCACCGCCGGAAACAATTTTGTTCTCAAATCCTGTATATACTTCATCAGCATATGGGATAAGGCACTTTCTCAACTGTGCTGCATAATGCAGCCTATTTATTTTGTCCTGTTGGCTCTGTTGGCTCTATCTGCGCCACCTTCATCACTTTCGGGGTGTGGATCCCCCAGTGGGGTGGTCTCCCGGCTCCCTCCGCTGACTGTTTCTGATAGCCCTGCGCCCCCTCTTTCATTTGATATGTGTCCCGTGCGGGTGCCACCCTCCCGCCGGGAGATGCCGCAAAATGAGCCCCCTTGAGGCTTATGGCGGCAGGGCTCGGGGGAAGCGAGCTAGACTGCTGTTCTTTTGAGGGGTTATAGAGTGTTTCGAGCCCGTCCCTGTGGCATCGGTCCCATCGTTGTGGGACCAAGGGGGCCGGCGCAGCGGCACGCCGAAGCAGCCTGTCACTAATAACACCGGTCAAGATGCAGGACAGGAACCTGGAAGTGACCGACAGGCTGCTTCAGCGTGCCGCTGCGCCGGCCCCCTTGGTCCCACAACGATGGGACCGATGCCACAGGGACGGCATTATGCAGCACAGTTGAGAAAGTGCCTTATCCCATATACTGATGAAGTAAATACAGGATCTGAGAACAAAATTGCACTAGAAGACACAAACACAAAGCTCCCTTACACTGAATCAGTGCTTGGGTCCACCAAAGTCAGTATTGTCACATAAGAGAAGCCCTGTTGGATCAGGCCAGTGGCCCCTCCAGTCCAACACTCTGCATCACATAATAACATAAGAGAAGCCCTGTTGGATCAGGCCAGTGGCCCATCCAGTCCAACACTCTGCATCACATAACAACATAAGAGAAGCCCTGTTGGATCAGGCCAGTGGCCCATCCAGTCCAACACTCTGGGTCACATAAGAACATAAGAGAAGCCCTGTTGGATCAGGCCAGTGGCCCATCCAGTCCAACACTCTGCGTCACATAACAACATAAGAGAAGCCCTGTTGGATCAGGCCAGTGGCCCATCCAGTCCAACACTCTGCATCACATAACAACATAAGGAGGGAGGGAGGGAGGGAAGGAAGGAAGGAAGGGAGAAAGGGAGGAAGGGAAGAAGGGAAGAAAGGAAGAAGGGAGGGAGGGAAGGAAGGAAGGAAGGGAGGGAAGGGAGGGAGGAAGGAAGGAAGGGAGGGAAGGAAGGAAGGAAGGAAGGAAGGAAGGAAGGAAGGAAGGAAGGAAGGAAGGAGGGAAGGAAGGAAGGAAGGGGGAGGGAGGGAGGGAAGGAAGGAAGGAAGGGGGAGGGAGGGAGGGAAGGAAGGAAGGAAGGAAGGGGGGAGGGAGGGAAGGAAGGAAGGAAGAAAGGAAGGGAGGAGGGAGGGAAGGAAGGAAGGCAAGGGAGGGAGGGAAGGAAGGAAGAAAGGAAGGGAGGGAGGAGGGAGGGAAGGAAGGAAGGGAAGGGAGTGAGGGAAGGAAGGAAGAAAGGAAGAAAGGGAGGAGGGAGGGAGGGAGGGAGGGAAGGAAGGAAGGAAGGGAAGGGAGTGTGGGAAGGAAGGAAGGAAGGAAGGAAGGAAGGAAGGAAGGAAGGAAGAAAGGAAGGAAGGAAGGGAGGGAGGGAGGGAGGAGGGAGGGAAGAAAGGAAGGCCGCCCCCCGCCCCCCCCGCTTTCGGCCCCCTTACCTTATTCCAGGGCGGCGGATCCAGCGGCGGCGGCGGCGGGGAGTCCTCCGGCGGCGGCCTCGCGGCGAGGGAGGGAGGGAGCTGCCGGGGCTGGCCTCTGGAGGCCTCCAGGGACCAGCGCCGGGCCTCTCCGCTACCGGCGCTGGCCTCTGGAGGCCTCCAGGGACCAGCGCCGGCTGCTCCGCGGCTTCCCCGCGGCCTCCGCTGGTCCCTGGAGGCCCTCCAGAGACTCTGGAGGGCCTCCAGGGACCAGCGGAGGCCGCGGGGAAGCCTTCGCTGGCCGGCGCTGGTCCCGGAAGGCCTTCCAGAGGCTCTGGAAGGCCTTCCGGGACCAGCGCCGGGTGCCCCGCGGCTTCCCCGCGGCCTCCGCTGGTCCCTGGAGGCCCTCCAGAGACTCTGGAGGGCCTCCAGGGACCAGCGGAGGCCGCGGGGAAGCCTTCGCTGGCCGGCGCTGGTCCCGGAAGGCCTTCCAGAGGCTCTGGAAGGCCTTCCGGGACCAGCGCCGGGTGCCCCGCGACTTCCCCGCGGCCTCCGCTGGTCCCTGGAGGCCCTCCAGAGACTCTGGAGGGCCTCCAGGGACCAGCGGAGGCCGCGGGGAAGCCTTCGCTGGCCGGCGCTGGTCCCGGAAGGCCTTCCAGAGCCTCTGGAAGGCCTTCCGGGACCAGCGCCGGGTGCCCCGCGGCTTCCCCGCGGCCTCCGCTGGTCCCTGGAGGCCCTCCAGAGACTCTGGAGGGCCTCCAGGGACCAGCGGAGGCCGCGGGGAAGCCTTCGCTGGCCGGCGCTGGTCCCCGAAGGCCTTCCAGAGGCTCTGGAAGGCCTTCCGGGACCAGCGCCGGGTGCCCCGCGGCTTCCCCGCGGCCTCCGCTGGTCCCTGGAGGCCCTCCAGAGACTCTGGAGGGCCTCCAGGGACCAGCGGAGGCCGCGGGGAAGCCTTCGCTGGCCGGCGCTGGTCCCGGAAGGCCTTCCAGAACCTCTGGAAGGCCTTCCGGGACCAGCGCCGGGTGCCCCGCGGCTTCCCCGCGGCCTCCGCTGGTCCCTGGAGGCCCTCCAGAGACTCTGGAGGGCCTCCAGGGACCAGCGGAGGCCGCGGGGAAGCCTTCGCTGGCCGGCGCTGGTCCCCGAAGGCCTTCCAGAGGCTCTGGAAGGCCTTCCGGGACCAGCGCCGGGTGCCCCGCGGCCTCTCCGCGGCCTCCGCTGGTCGCTGGAGGCCCTCCAGAGTCTCTGGAGGGCTTCCAGCGACCAGCGGAGGCCACGGAGAGGCCTCCACCACTGCCGCCGGGCCCCGCGCGCGGGCGGGGAAGGCGGGGAGTGAGGGTGGGAGCGTCCCTGCGCGTGCGCAGGGGCCCTGCGCAGGCGCAGGGACGCTCCCTCCCTCACTCCCCGCCTTCCCCGCCCGCGGCCCACCGGCTCCGGGGCTGCCTAAACCGGGACCTTTAATGGTCCCGGTATAGGCAGCCCGGGATCCGGGATTGGGTGGCCAGATCCGGGAATGTCCCGGGAGACCGGGACGGTCTGGCCACCCTATGCCCTTACTTACCTCATCAGAGGATGGGCAGGGACTGGATTAAACAGCCACCAGGAACTTCCTGGTAGCTAAAGCACATGAACAGCACATTTCCCAGCTGTCTGAATGGCTGGGGCGTGTGATGCACACATCCTAGGGTTGCCAATCCCCAGGTGGGGGCAGGGGATCCCCCGGTTTGGAGGCCCTCCCCCCACTTCAGGGTCGTCAGAAAGTGGGGGGAGGGGAGGGAAATGTCTGCTGGGAACTCTATTATTCCCTATGGAGATTTATTCCCATAGAAAATCATGGAGAATTGATCCGCGGGTATCTAGGACTCTTGCGGGGGGCTGTTTTTTGGGGTAGAGGCACCAAATTTTCAGTATAGCATCTAGTGCCACTCCTCAAAATACTGCCCAAGTTTCAAAAAGATTGGACCAGGGGGTCCAATTCTATGAGCCTCAAAAGAAGGTGCCCCTATCCTTCATTATTTCCGATGGAAGGAAGGCATTGAAAAGGTGTGCCGTCCCTTTCAATGTGATGGCCAGAACTCCCTTTGGAGTTCAATTATGCTTGTCACAGGCTTGATCTTGGCTCCACCCCTAATGTCTCCTGGCTCCACCCCCAAAGTCTCCTGGCTCCACCCCCAAAGTCTCCTGGCTCCACCCCCAAAGTCCCCAGGTATTTCTTGAATTGGACTTGGCAACCCTAACACACCCTGCATGGGCAGGAGTGGTCTGAATGCTCCTCTTGCATGTGAGCAGCTCGTGCCTCTCCTGGCAAGAAGAAGAAGACTGCCGATTTATACCCCACCCTTCTCTCTGAATCAGAGACTCAGAGCGGCTCATAATCTCCTTTATCTGCTTCCCCCACAGCAGACACCCTGTGAGGTGGGTGAGGCTGACAGAGCTCTCACATTAGCTGCCCTTTCAAGGACAACTCCTGCGGGAGCTCTGGCTGACCCGAGGCCATTCCCGCAGCCGCAAGTGGAGGAGTGGGGAATCAAACCCCATTCTCCCAGATAAGAGTCCGCACACTTAACCCCTACACCAAACTGGCAACAGGGAGGTGGCTGTCCGATCGCTGCAGCGCTCATCAAAGAGCAGTGGCTTTCTCAAAGCCGGGATACTGCCGTGCCACATTCCCGGCGCGATCCCATTCTTTGTGTCCTACTAAAAAGTGGGTTCTAGATCAAATCAAGCCTGAGCTCTTCCTAGAAACGAAAATGACTTAACTGAGGCTATGGTACTTGCCTCACATTGTCAGAAGGCCAGAGCCAGTGGAAAAGACAGTAATGAAAGACGAGTTGGAGGCAGCAGGAAAAGAGGACGATCCAACATGAGATGAAATGGCTCGATAGAGGAAGCCAAGGCCCTCAGTCCTCAAGGTCCAAGCAAGGCTGCTACGATAGGACACATTGGAGGACATTAATTCATAAGACTGCCAAAAGTTGGTAGTGACTTGACAGCACTTAACACATACATGTGTGCAAGGCTTTTTTTTGTAGCAGGAACTCCTTTGCATATTAGGCCACACACCCCTGATGTACCCAATCCCTCAAGGGCTTACAGGGCTCTTAGTACAGGGCCTACTGTAAGCTCCAGGAGGATTGGCTACATCAGGGGTGTGTGGTCTAATATGCAAGGGCATCGCTGCTACAAAAAATCCCTGCATGTGCGTCCCACTGGACAGACCTTGAGATTTGGGGGAGGGGGGGGGTAAAACTCAAAAAGGCAAGTGCAGAGGGGTTGGGTTGGACTGGAGCTATGATGCTGGGTAAGGGAGGATTAACTTTTCCCTTGCCTCATGGTTCCAGTGGAAAAAAGGAGCCCCACTGGGGGAAAAAAAGACAGGCACTCAGCGAATTGACACTGAGCAAAGGAAGATTAACTTTTCTATCGTACCATTTTCCCAATTAAAAACAATTCGCCCCAGAACTGGGTTTTTTGTAGAAAAAGCCCATCAGGAACACATTTGCATATTGGCTACACCCCAACATCACCATTGTTTCACACTGGGCTTTTTTTGTAGAAAAAGCCTATCAGGAACTTATTTGCATATTAGGACACACCCCTGACATCACCATAGTTTCACATAGGGCTTTTTTTGTAGAAAAAGCCTATCAGGAACTTATTTGCATATTAGGCCACACCCCAACATCACCATTGTTTCACACAGGGCTTTTTTCTACAGGAAAAGCCCAGCGGGAACTAATATGCATATTAGGCCACACCCCCTAGCACCAATAGAGTCCCGTGGCGCAGTTAAAGCTGTAGTACTGCTGTCCTAAGCTCTGCTCACTACCTGAGTTCGATCCCTGGTGGAATTTGGGTTTTCAGGTAGCCGGCTCGAGGTTGATTCAGCTTTCCATCCTTCCGAGGTCGGCAAAATGAGGACCCAGCTTGCTGGGGGAAAGTGTAGATGACTGCGGAAGGCAATGGCAAACCACCCCGTAAAAAAGTCTGCTGTGAAAACGTTGTGAAAGCAACGTCACCCCAGAGTCAGAAACGACTGGTGCTTGCACAGGGGACCATTCCTTTCCTTCCTAACACTAAGCCAACTGGAACTGTGTTCCTGCTCACAAAAAGTCCTGATTAGCCCCAATGGGGCGAAAAGACAGGTGCTCAGCCATTGCCTGTCTCTCTGGGACTACTAACTAATTGAGCAAGGGAAGGTTAACTCTTCTCTACAATTGTCCTGATTAAACAGCTAACCTCAGTGGAGGAAAAAAGACTGATACTCAGCCTTTTCCTGTCTTCTTTCTCTTGGGAGAAGGGGTAGTTGCTACTGAGCAAGGGAAGGTTACCTCTATCCTTGTACCATTTCCCTAATTCAAACTGCTGTCCCCCTTTTTGTTACCATTATTCCCAGTGAGGAAAGAAAAGAGGCATCCCATCTTCTTTTCCTCCTGGGACCAATTGCAACTTCAGGGATAGTTTTTATGGGGATGTGAGAGTAGGGAGAACTTCACATGACTGCTGTTATGATGCTTTGAAATAATACCTATCGTACATAAAAATCAGATGTTTAAAAATCATGAAATGTGCATACGCAGCTCCAGCAAATCTAGAAGAAGAAGATGATGATATTGGATTTATATTCCGCCCTCCACTCCGAAGAGTCTCAGAGCGGCTCACAATCTCCTTTCCCTTCCTCCCCCACAACAGACACCCTGTGAGGTGGGTGGGGCTGGAGAGGGCTCTCCCAGCAGCTGCCCTTTCAAGGACAACCTCTGCCAGAGCTATGGCTGACCCAAGGCCATTCTAGCAGGTGCAAGTGGAGGAGTGGGGAATCAAACCCGGTTCTCCCAGATAAGAGTCTGCACACTTAACCACTACACCAAACTGGCTCTCCTAAATCTAGAAAACCAGTGTTGAAAAGCAGAGCTCAAACAATTGTTAAAATTAGAAATGATTCTATGAAATGAAAGACACAACAATGAAAGGGGCATTCATCCATTCCCATTGCTAGCAACCCAGGGCTGAAATCCTATGCACTTACTTAGGAGTAAGGCTTTGAAACTCAGTTTACCTTGAGGGTGAGATCACACCAGAGATTTGGCCTGTCCTAGCCATGCCTCCCCTCTGGATTTAATGTGTGAAATCACCTGCAGACATCTGCCCCCGAGTCCCAGCCATACTTACCTCGTCTTAGGATGGGCTGGGACTGGATTTCCCAGTAGCAAATCTCTAAAGTGCATGCAGAGCACTGTCTGAATGACCAGGGCATGTGATGCAGCTGTCCCACTTGTGCATGAGTAGTTTGAATGCTCCTCTTATGCGTGTGCGGCTCGTGCCTCTTCCGGCAGCAGGACAGGGGCTGTGTGATTGCCGTCAATGAATGTACATTGAACTGAGCAAGCTATAAAGTTGGAGTGAATCTTAATAAATGGAGAGCCAGATTTTGGCCGTTAACCCCATTTCCTTCTGAGTTGTCCCACTGGAGCAAGGGCTGAAATCAAGCTGAAGCTTTTCCGGTCCAAAGCAGCAATAAAGCAATGCTATGCGTTAAAGCTGCAGTACTGCAGTCTGAACTCTCTGCTCATGACCTGAGTTTGATCCCCAGCGGAAGCTGGGTTTTCAGGTAGCAGCCGGCTCGAGGTTGACTCGATAGCAGCCACTGCTAAATCTGCCTTTTTTCATCTTAGGCGGGCGAGGCAGTTGGCTCCCTTCCTGGAGCGCGATGATCTGGCAACAGTGATCCATGCAACGGTCACCTCGAGGTTAGACTACTGTAATGCCCTCTACATGGGGCTGCCCCTGTGCCGAACCCGGAAACTGCAGCTAGTGCATAACGTGGCAGCCAGGGTATTAATGGGACTCCCTAGGCGGGAACATATACAGCCTAGGCTGCGGGAACTGCACTGGCTGCCAATTGTGTACGGAGTTCGTTACAAGGTGCTGGTTATTACCTTTAAAGCCCTCTATGGCTGAGGACCTGCCTACCTTAGGGACCGTCTCTCCCCATATGTTCCCCAGAGAGTACTGAGATCTAGCTCACAAAATCTGCTGAAAATCCCTGGGCCAAAGGAGGCCAAACTAAAAGCGACAAGGGAGCGGGCCTTCTCGATTACAGCACCCCACTGGTGGAACCAGCTACCAGAAGAGGTGCGGGCCCTGCGGAGCCTTAATCAGTTCCGCCGGCCCTGCAAGACCGTCCTCTTCCAGCTGGCCTTTTAAGGTGGAACCATTGCATCATCGCCGTGAAAACTATGTTTATATGCATATACCAAGACTGTAGCCCCATATCATACTGTGGTTTTAAATTATTAGTTTAAATGCTGTTTTAAATGTAATTGTACTTTTAATTGCTATGAATTTTATTGTTATATTACTGTAATGATGTATTTATGTCATGTAAGCCGCCCTGAGCCTGCTTCGGCAGGGAGGGCGGGATATAAATTAAAAAGTATTATTGTTGTTGTTGTTGTTGTTGTTGTTATTATCATCATCATCAGCCTTCCATCCTTCTGTCAAGCATCGATATTTCCCAATAACCAGTCTTTTGTTATTGAATCAAAAGTTGCTTTATGGTAGAAACTCAATAGCTTTGCCAAGGACAGAATCCTTGGAAGTAATGACGTATACAGACTTACATAGTTACTTTATAGGATAGCTTCAAAGGGTACCATACAGGTGCAATTTGAGTCATGGGTTCAAAGGTTACTACATAGTATTTCTTTTATTACTAAGGAATGTAGGCTATTAAAAACATCTCCCTTTTTCACACTTCCTTTGAGACCAGATAAGACCTGTCTGTGTGAATCTGGGGGAGAGGCACATCACACTGTTACCAGCCAGGCAAACCTAAACATCCTTAGGCCAGATGGATTTATTACTTGCCCTTAGGTTGTAAAAGAGGGGGGAGCAGGAGAGGTTGGTGATCTGCTCTTTGTCTTAGGAACCATCATGGCACACAGAAATATGCAGTGGCTCTCCAGGCTCCCAGGCAGAGAAAAGTCTTTCATAACATTCCCAGAGATTGATCCTGGGACTTCCTTGGCATGCAAAACACATGCTGTGTCACAGAGCTAAAACCTCTCCACAAAGGGCTGGATTGTGACCCGTTAAGGCTCTCATCTATGTCAGTTTAGGAGGAATGGATATGCTAAGCAGGGTGGAATTCTAGCAGGTGCTCCTTTGCATATTAGGCCACACCCACCTGATGTAGCCAATCCTCCAAGAGCTTACAAGGCTCTTTTTTGTAAGCTCTTGGAGGATTGGCTACATCAGGGGTGTGTGGCCTAATATGCAAAGGAGCTCCTGCTAGAATTCCACCCCTGATGCTAAGAAATAATAGTTCATTGTTTGCAGATAGGACACCAAAAAATAGAAAGCGGAAGGCTTTTTAATTTTTTTTTTTTTACAGATTCAAAGGTGAAGGTGCATGGCAAAATAATGCTCTAACTGAAACCCATCGTTTTTTCGCAGTATTTCTGTTTGCGTTAGAGAATATTTTCCAATTAAAATAAGTTCAGGATCACTCAATTATTCTCGGTCAAAACCGAGTGGCAGTTACGCAGTTCAGCAACTTATTAAGTGGAAAGCAGCCATATAAGCCAGCGTGTGTCCGCAATTAAAATTTTTAAAACTTTGGTGATCTTACGATAGCAAAGTCATGATGCTGTTTCAAGATGGGCAGCCGTGTTAGTCTGTCTGTAGCCACAGAAAAGAGCAAGAGGCCGGGAGCGTCTTAAAGACTAATTAAACTTGTGGTTATGATATGAGCTTTCATGACCACTGTTCACTTCTTCAGAACTGGACTCTTGTTCTTTTCTGTTGTTGTTGTTGTTGATGATGATAATGATAATGATCTTGGATTTATATCCTGCCCTCCACTCCGAATCTCAGAGTCTCAGAGCGGCTCACAATCTCCTTTACCTTCTTCCCACACAACAGACACCCTGTGAGGTGGGTGGGGCTGAGAGAGCTCTCCCAGAAGCTGCCCTTTCAAAGACAGAGTCTCAGACTGGCCTACAATCTCCTTTAACTTCCTCCCCCACAACAGACACCCTGCGAGGTGGGTGGGGCTGAGAGGGCTCTCATAGCAGCTGCCCTTTCAAGGACAACCTCTGCCAGAGCTAAGGCTGACCCAAGGCCATTCCAGCAGGTGCAAATGGAGGAGTGGGCAATCAAATCCGGTTCTCCCAGATTATATTTGTTACTTGTATATTTACTGACTGCTTACATGTTTTACAGTGCAATCCTGTGCTGTGTTCCTCCACTCTAAGCCAAATGGAATCACTGGACTTAGACTAGAGTAACTCTGCATAGAATTGCACCATTAAACTCTTATTGCTAAATGTTTAATTCCTGAATCGTGCTGTGCAATGCGTGACGCACGTGAGCAAATGTGCAAGCTCCACTGCTCTCATCCATGGCTAGGGTTGCCAAGTCCAACCCCAAAAATATCTGGGGACTTTGGGGGTGGAGCCAGGAGACAATGGGGTGGAGCTAGGGGGGAGGGGGGGAAACGGAGCCGGGGAGCGTGGCAAGCCGCCGCTGCCGCCTCTTCTCTGCTCGCCGTGGCTGCTCCTCCGAGATGGGCTCAGCATGAGCCCATCTCGGAGGAGCAGCCATGGCGAGCGGAGAAGAGGCGGCAGCGGCGCGGCCTTGCCCGCTCCGCCTCTGGGGTGGAAGCAGAGGGGGGGTGGAGGCGGGCCGGGGGGTGTGGCGAGCCGCAAGTCCGGGTCCTAGAAGGGCCCGGATTCGCGGCTCGCCATGCTCCTGGCCTGCCTCGCCCTCCCCTTCTCTGGTTTTGGCTGTGCTGCTCTTGGCTGCTCCTCCGAGATGGGCTCAGCCTGGGCCCATCTTGGAGGAGCAGCTGCGGTGGGCGGGGAGGGGGCGGCAGCGGCACAGCGCAGCGGCCTTGCCCGCTCCAAGATTGGGCAGCTCGCCATGCTCCCCGGCGCCGTTTCCCCCTCCCCCCGCTTCCATTTTTTTGGGGAGCGGGGGAAGAGGGTGGAAATCCTGGGGTCCCCCGCCAGGGCGGGAGGGTTGGGAAGCCTATTCATGGCCAGTGTGAGGGAGTAGCTCATGTAGGCTGCTGCCTAGGCTGCCGCATGGCCTAAGGGATGCTGCTAGGTGGCCCCTCCCCACACGCCAGCTGGCCCGCACTGCCTCTGTCCTCCGCATGAGACTCGGGCAGAGGAAAGAGGTTGCTTGGCTTCTCTCCCAGGCTGCGAACAGAGGCCCCACACTGCCTCTTTCCCCCTCCCGAGTTGAGGAGATATCAAGAGGGATCAGAAAGCGTAAAAAGGCAGCTGAGAGATACAGTGCTTAGAAAAGCTGCATTTGAGGCACATTTTTAAAAGCCCTGGCTGAAAATGACAAAAAACCCCCAAAACCTAGCACAGTGCAGCGACTTCCTTTGTCTTCAAAGGCCTTTATAGGCTAATCTCTCTCTTACTACTTTCATTAGAAGAAGGAAACTTTATCTAGAAACTGTCTAGAGGGGGGATTGCTCATGTCTGCAGAGGACTGGCCTGTTGACAGCCCTAAAAGGGATCGGAAAGTCTGTTGTTATCGTACCTTTGGACTCACTCTGATGGTGAGATTGTGGGCAGGTTTGCTGAATGAGAACTTGCACCACCATAATCTAATTCTCTCTTCTTTGCTGCACTCCCCTCAAACTATGTATTTTGGGTGCTACCATGACATGCTGCAGATTTTGGATTAACCATTCTAGGTTCCTTCCAAAGACCTCTAGGGATACGAGTGTGGAGGGCTTTTTTTGAGCAGAAATGCACAGGAATGCAGTTCTGGTTGGCTTGGTGTCAGGAAAGAAAAGGAAAGGTCCCCTGTGCTAGCTAGGGTTGCCAAGTCCAATTCAAGAAATATCTGGGGACTTTGGGGTGGAGCCAGGAGACTTTGGGGGTGGAGCCAGGAGACTTTGGGGGTGGAGCCAAGATCAAGGCTGTGACAAGCATAATTGAACTCCAAAGGGAGTTCTGGCCATCACATTTAAAGGGACGGCACACCTTTTCAATTCCTTCCTTCCATAGGAAATAATGAAGGATAGGGGCACCTTCTTTTGGGGCTCATAGAATTGGACCCCCTGGTCCAGTCTTTTTGAAACTTGGGGGGTATTTTGGAAAGAGGCACTAGATGCTATGCTGAGAATTTGGTACCTCTACCCCAAACAATAGCCCCCCCCAGAGTCCCAGATACCCACGGATCAATTCTCCATGATTTTCTATGGGAGTAAATCTCCATAGGGAATAATAGAGTTCCCAGCAGACATTTCCCTCCCCTCCCCCCGCTTTCTGACGACCCTGAAGCAGGGGGAGGGTCTCCAAACCGGGGGATCCCCTGCCCCCACCTGGGGATTGGCAACCCTAGTGCTAGCACCAGTCATTTCTGACTCTGGGTGACGTTACTTTCGCAACGTTTTCACGGCAGACTTTTTATGGGATGGTTTGCCATTGCCTTCCCCAGTCATCTACACTTTCCCCCCAGCAAGCTGGGGACTCATTTTACCCACCTCGGAAGAATGGAAGGCTGTCTACGTGAACCAGCTCCGCTGGGATCAAACTCAGGTTGTGAGCAGAGGGCTCCGACTGCAGTACTGCAGCTTTACCACTCTGTGTCACGGGCTGTTTCAAGGTAAAAGTAGTCCCCTGTACAAGCACCAGTCGTTTACGACTCTGGGGTGATGTTGCTTTCACAACGTTTTCACGGCAGACTTTTTATGGGGTGGTTTGCCATTGCCTTCCCCAGGCATCTACACTTTCCCCCCAGCAAGCTGGGCACTCATTTCACCAACCTCGGAAGGATGGAAGACTGAGTCAACCTCGAGCTGGCTACCTGAACCCAGCTTCCTCCGGGGATCGAACTCAGGTCGTGAGCTGAGCTTAGGACTGCAGTACTTCAGCTTTAACACTCTGCGTCACGAGGCTCTTTTGGGTGTCAGGGGGTGTGGCCTAATATGCAAATGAGTTCCTGCTGGGCTTTTCCTACCCAAAATGCCCTGTGTGGAAACAATGGGTGTGGTCTAATATGCAGATGAATTCCTGCTAGTTTGGCAAGAGGGTGAGGGATTTCTAAGAAGCTTCTAAAGATCCTCCTCAGAAGTAGTGGATGGAAACACAATTGACTGATATGATCTGCCAGGGCTTTTTTTTTTTTGTAGAAAAAGCCCAGCAGAAACTCATTTGCATGATAGGCCACACCCCTGCATTCCTGTGCATTCCTGTTAAAAAAAAAAGCCCTGTGGTCTGCTAGGAAACGTACAGAGCAATTCTAAGAAGGTGAGCTCAGAATCCTACTTAAGTCTTCCTAAAGGGGCTTTCTCTCAGGAAAGTTTCCTTAGGATTGCATTGCTAGTTGTTTGGAGTCTGGAAATGCCATCAACATGAAGCACTGAAGGCACAGGATCATTTACATTTTAATAGATGAAAATTATTCGTGCAAAGTAAATTCTGGAAACCCAGCAGTGCACAGTCTTTAAGAACATAAGAGAAGCCGTGTTGGATCAGGCCAATGGCCCTTCTAGCCCAACACTCTGTTTCACACAGTGGCCAAAAAAACAACAACACCAAGTGCCATCAGGAGATTCACAACTGGGGCTAGAAGTCCTTCCACTCCACACACACACACCCCAAGCACCAAGAATACAGAGCATCACTGCCCCAGACCGTTTCAACAATCTGCTGTGGCTAATAGCTACTAATGGACCTCTGCTCCATATTTTTATCCAAACCCCTCTTGAAGCTGGCTATGCTTGTAGCCGCCACCACCTCCTGCAGCAGTGAATTCCACATGTTAATCACCCTTTGGGTGAAGAAGGACTTCCCTTTATCCATTCTAATGCAACTGCTCAGCAATTTCATCGAATGTCCATGAGTTCTTGTATTGTGGGAAAAGGAGAAAAGTACTTCTTTCTCTACTTTCTCCATCCCATGCATAATCTTGTAAACCTCTATCTTGTCACCCTTTCGAGAAGACCAGTGAAATAGAAGGATGAGAAAAGTCAGTGAGCCAGGCGAGATGTGCTTATTGGAGTGAACAGATTCAGATGTGACGGTTGGTTTTTCGGGAAACTACCAGGCAACATCCTGTGGATAGAGGTTTGTCCCCGCAGCAAGAACCAATCCTAGACTGCACTGCTAAAAGCTGGTATGCAATTACAGCCGCTAAAA
Organism: Heteronotia binoei; assembly: GCF_032191835.1. Classification (NCBI taxonomy): domain Eukaryota; kingdom Metazoa; phylum Chordata; class Lepidosauria; order Squamata; family Gekkonidae; genus Heteronotia; species Heteronotia binoei. The sequence continues at coordinate 14,681,666 of NC_083233.1, forward strand.
ACGTCTTGGTCAGATTATCGGCCTCTTAATTAGACACATGTGATGGCAATCAATTAGCAACGATCGCATCAAAGCCAATTGAAAGGCTGCTGTTCTCATTAGGGAGTTCTAATTTGTTGTGTCTGTTGGGAGGCTGCGGAGAGGGGTGGGGGGCAGAAATCCTATTAAGGGAAACAATGCTTTCTTATTTAAATCATTTGACATAAAGCAATCGCCCTTGGTGTTAAGGCTGCTTATGCATTGCATATGATTCAGGCTCAGTTCCTGCGATCAGAGGAGTAAGAAATTCAGACATATCTGTTCGAATATGTACAGCAGCAGCTCCACACGGAACAGCACCCTATCCTAGCCAGGGTGCTGTCAGGGTTCCAGTGATAAATAAGCCTCCAGATTGCAGAAAGACGGATGAAATGTCTTGATATCTAGAACAGATATCTTTGAAAGGACTTCCTTTAGTTCTTTGAACTAAACACTGGGATACTGTTACTCCTTTGTGATTGGAAAGACTGTTTTTGAACTGTCTTCTGTGAATGTCTTTTCCGATTCCGGCGGAAGCTAGATTCAGGTAGCCAGCTCCAGGTTGACTCAGCCTTCCATCCTTCCAAGGTGAGTACAAGGAGTCCCCAGCTCGCTGGGCGGAAAGTGTAGATGACTGGGGAAGGCAATGGCAAACCACCCTGTAGAAAAGTCTGCTGTGAAAACGACTGGTGCTTGCACAGGGGACCTTTCCTTTCCTTTGCTTTCCTTGTCGATTTGAAGGTCTATGCACCAGCTTTGTCAGAACACCACCAACCTCTCCATTATACTGCCTTGTTGTTTAAAATTTACGGTGTCTCTTAGTGGTTTTTTTATTTACACAGCTGTACGCTAAGATCCTCAATGAAAGCAACAGGGAGCAGCAGTGCGCCTGGGCCTCAGAGGTTGCAGTAGCTCAGCCCCTGCATCTGACGCAGATGGCAGAGCGACAGGCAGCCTCGCAGCGCGCCCTGTGACGTAAACGCACTGCTGATTCCTGCTGCTTTCACCGGTATTTCCCTCGCCACGACGGTGTGGGCGGGTGGGAGGGTCAACCCGGTGCTCACCCAAGGCCTATGCTGGCACCCTTGCCAGGGCCATGCCCCAGGCAGCCACCAAGACTGCCTAGTGAAAGGGCTGGCCCTGAATATGTACACTTGTATGGGAGTCCCGGGTTAAACACTTAAGTAATAATAATATAAGTGCCCTCACCAAAAAGGACGGTTGAATATTTCAGGTTTACAATGGCTTATTTCAGGAATCCCCAAGATGGTACCCATGGGCACCCACTGACACCTTCCTTGGCACCTGCTAAGAGCTTTTAGAAAGTGGGAGGAGCTAGGTGGGGTGTTTGCCCAGCAGGGCTTCTGATTGGCTGTTCAGATTTAAAAGCTTCCTGTTTAACAGAGCTTCTGCCTGAAATTTTGAATTGCTGTTAAGAGTTAAGTGTAACCAGGGCTTTTTGGGTAGAAAATGCCCAGCAGCAACTCATTTGCGTATTAGGCCACACCCTCTGCTGTCACTATTGTTCAGTGGAGGGTTTTTTGGTAGAAAAAGCCCAGGAGGAACTACTTTACATATTAGGCCACACCCCCTGAGACCAAACCAGCCGGAAATGCGTTCCTGTGCATTCCTGCTCAAAAAAAGCCCTGAGTGTAATCTCACTCCCTGACATTTTGTGGTCTTCCCGCAGCAGCCATTTTGTGATTGGCTCCGCTTCCTGTGGAAGCCATTTTGTGATTGTACCACTACCCTGTTTCAGAATTCCAAGTGAGGCCGCAGGCTCAAAAAGGTCGAGGGCCCTTGAATTACTTCATAACCTACCTTTGAGACATTTGGGTACAAAAGCAGTAGAGATCCCCAGGGGTCATTTTGTAGAAAAAATAGGTGGTGGAGCTCATCCAGGGATTGTTATGCAGCTGCACCTACTGTTCAATGGGCAAGGTGGGGAGGAGGAGGGGGAATTCCTGCGCTCCTGTGAGCTCCTGTTGAATTCAAGGCTTTGAGATCCCTACAGTCAATCCTAAACCCTTTTCATGAATTGGATATGTTTAAGGTTCAGAAATGCCTAGATATACAATGGCATGGAAATACAGCTCTTCTTTGTAATGTTTCCACCCACAAAACTATTTGCTGTGCCAAATTTAGCAAATATTGTTGTTAAATAGCAGAAAGATGTTCAGTGTTGCCATTTACCAATAAATGTTAAGATTTAAGAAGACAGTGGGGAAATGTCTGAAACGATATTAACATTTATCCATAAATCTCATGACTGGTCAAATGCCTTCAGCCAATGATCTTATTTTAGTTTCAATGGGAATTATTATAAAGTTCAGTGATTTACTGGTAAAGGGCAGTATTTATTTTGGCCAGGCTATAAATCCTCAGGTGTTGCCTTGTGGAACAAATAGTTCTGTAACTAGCTGGGAAGTCTTCTGACTGAAGTGCCTCTGGTAAAAAACCCCTCCAAGGTTCAAGTTGATTTCCCTCTGATACTGGGAAGAAGTGGCATGCATAATGGCAAATTACAAGAAAAGGAGGAGGAGACTGGAATTACACCCTGTCAAGACCCCCACAATTCAGGAAAGAAAACAGTCCACTTCATAAATGGCAATTTATTATTCACTGATAGATCTGATAGATTTTGTCGACCTTACCAAAGCTTTCGATACCGTTAGCAGGAAAGGCCTGTGGCAAATCTTGGAACGTTTAGGATGTCCCCCAAGGTTCCTCAGCATGATCATCCAGCTACACGAAGACCAGCGAGGCCAAGTCAGACACTGCAACGACCTCTCGGAGCCCTTCCCAATAGGCACAGGTGTAAAGCAAGGCTGCGTTCTCGCGCCAACTCTCTTTACGATCTTCTTTAGCATGATGCTTCAAAGAGCCGCAGTAGATCTAGATGATGACGATGGTGTCTACATCCGCTATCGCACCGATGGCAGCCTGTTCAACCTGAGGCGACTAAAGGCCCACTCCAAGACAATGGAAAAACTCATCCGAGAGCTACTGTTTGCTGATGATGCTGCACTCGTCTCCCACTCGGTATCAGCTCTGCAGCATATGACGTCCTGCTTTGCAGAGGCTGCCAAGCTATTCGGCCTAGAAGTTAGTCTGAAGAAGACAGAAGTTCTCCACCAGCCTGCACCCCAGGAAGATTATCACCCTCCCTGCATCACTGTGGGTGAATCAGTTCTGAAGACAGTCCAGCAGTTCAGCTACCTGGGGTGCATCATCTCCTCAGATGCCAAGATCGACAAGGAGATTGACAACAGGCTGGCAAAGGCAAACCGTGCATTTGGCCGACTGCACAAAAGAGTGTGGAGCAACAAGCATCTGAAAAAAGGCACAAAGATCAATGTTTACAAAGCGGTTGTGATGACAACCCTCATCTACGGCTCCGAATCGTGGGTTTTATACCGTCATCACCTGCGACTCCTCGAGCGCTTTCATCAGCGCTGCCTTCGCACCATCCTCAACATCCACTGGAGTGACTTTGTGACCAACACTGAAGTCCTCAAGCGGGCGGAGGTTACCAGCATCGAGGCACTGCTGTTGAAGACGCAGCTGTGCTGGGCAGGGCATATTTCTAGGATGGAAAACCACCGCCTTCCCAAGATTGCCCTGTATGGCGAACTTTCCACCGGCCATCGAAATAGAGGGGCACCAAAGAAGAGGTACAAGGACTCCTTGAAGAAATCCCTTAGCACCTGTCACATCAACCATCACCAGTGGTCTGACCTAGCCTCAGATCGCAAAGCATGGAGGCACACCATCCACCAGGCTGTCTCTTCCTTTGAGAACGCACGCATAGCTGGTCTTGAGGACAAAAGAAGATTGAGGAAGAATCGCACTGCTACAGCACCAACCCTAAATCAGACTTTTCCCTGCAGCCGCTGTGGCCGGACCTGCCTGTCCCGCATTGGTCTTGTCAGCCACCAGCGAGCCTGCAGCAGACGTGGACTATTGCACCCTTCTTAAATCTTCGTTCGCGAAGCCAAGCCGAGATAGATCTGAAGGCAAGGCAAGCCTTGCAAAGACTGCCGGGTAAGGCTGTGGCCCCTACTTACATCTGGTCAAAAGAACGGCTACAATTTCAAGCAAAAAAGCAGGAAGCAAAGCGCGGACTATTTCGGGACCCCCACACCCAGCTGTTCAATCTCTTCTTCTTGCAGGTGTTCTACAATCAGCGCCCTGAACTTGAGGTTGCTTAGGAACTCTCTGGGTCAGTGGAAGAATTCTTGCTAATATGTTGCAAAGGCAAGCAAGGCAAAAGCGAAAGCGAGGCGGTATAGCAATACGGCATTTCACACAAAAATCATGGCAAGGCACTTGACACGCCCCGCCCTTCACGTGGCAGCTCTGAGTAGCTTACAATCTCCTTCCCTTCCTTTCCCCACAACAGACACCCTGTGAGGGAGGCGGGGCTGAGACTAGAGCTCTTTGAGAACTGCTCTGGAGAGAACAGCTCTGAGAGAACTTGTGACTGACCCAAGGTCACGCCAGCAGCTGCATGGGGAGGAGGAGTGAGGAATCAAACCTGGTTCTCCAGACGAGAGTCCATCACTCTTGACCGCTACATCAAACCCGCTCTCCGATTTGGATGCTCCAAGCTAGAGGAATCTCATCTGCTCTCAGAAGCTAAGCCAGGTCGGCCCTGGTTGATACCTGGATGGGAGACCACCAAGGAAGTCCAGGGCTGCTATGCAGAGGTAGGCAATGGCAAACCACCTCTTGCTTTGAAAACCCTACAGGGTCACCATAAGGCATAAGCCGTAGCTGTCATTTGGTGGCACTTTACACTGCCAATCACAGTAGGTGAGGAAAATGAGTTCTCCTTGTACAAGCATTCCTGACATTTACCAGGACGCCTAATGAAATTTTAATTTCTTCCTTATGGCCATTACTGTCTCATAAATATTGACATTTACCAGGCCTGACTGACTGAAGACCGATGTTTCCTGTTGGCATCCCTCAACTGCGCAAATGATTGGAAAACTAACTTTTGGCTTATCGAAAGGTATACAGTTTAAAGAGTCAGCTCGTTATGGAAGTACATTAATTCCTCTTTTGTTCAGGAATCTTCTCATCAGGATTGCGCTCCCAGGAATCCTGCTATTTCTGTGGGCAACTGTGCACAGTGCTGATTGGCTAGCTCCCTGTTAGGGGTGGAGGCCTCCAGGTAGTGGCTGAAGAACTCCTAGAATTGCCTCCAGATTACACAGATCAGTTCCCCAGGGGTGGGTGGGTGCGATGTAGCTGCTTTGGAAGGTGGACTCTCTGGCATTACATCCTGTAGAGCAGGGGTCCCCAACCCCCGGTTCATGGACTGGTACCGGTCCATGGCCTGTTAGCAAGTGGGCCGTGAGTTGTATAATTATTTCATTATATATTACAACGCAGTAGTAGTAGAAGAAGAAGAAGGCAACTTTGGATTTATATCCTGCCTTCCACTCCGAATCTCAGAGTCTCACAGCGGCTCACAATCTTCCTCTCCCACAGCAGACACCCTGTGAGGTAGATGGGGCTGAGAGAGCTCTCACAAAAGCTGCCCTTTCAAGGACAACTCCGCAAGAATCATAGAATCATAGAGTTGGACGGGACCTCCAGGGTTGTCTAGTCCAACCCCCTGCACAGTGCAGGAAACACACAAATACCTACCCCAAATTCACAGGATCTAGCCTCTGTTTAAAAACTTCCAAGGAAGGAGAGCCCACCACCTCCCGAGGAAGCCTGTTCCACTGAGGAATCACTCTAACAGTCAAAAAGTTCTTCCTAATGTTGAGCCGGAAGAACTTCATGAGAACTATGGCTGACCCAAGGCCATTCCAGCAGCTGCAATTGGAGGAGTGGGAAACCAAACCCAGTTCTCCCAGGTAAGAGTCTGCACACTATACCACCACGCCAAACTAATAGAAATAAAGTGCATAATTATATCATCCCAAAACCATCGTGGCCCCCCCCCCCCTTAGTCCGTGGAAAAATTGTCTTCCACAAAACTGGTCCCTGGTGCCAAAAAGGTTGGGGAGCACTGTTGAAGAGATCTCTCCTCTTCCCTGGCTTCACCCTCAAAATCTCCAGGAATTTCCCAACCCAAAGCTGGCAACCCTACTCTCGATGATAGCACAAGGCCACTCCCTCCACCCTCTCTGCCACAGGTTTTCAGCTTGAAAATATTGTATTCTGTGTGTGTGTGTTTAATATATGGTTGAGGACTGATCGTTCAGCATGCTGCATTTTATTTTTTTAAAAGGCAGGGAGCCTGGAGTTGAAGGATGAGAGAAGAGGGAAGAAAACCAACCGAATCAGTCTTCAGTTTGCAAAGTAGTTCATAAATCCCTGACATTCTGAACCCAGGGGAAAAACTGGGTTTGCCCCACCAAGGAAATGTGTGCTATGATCTGAAGTCCAAACTCTGCAAAGGAAGCCTGTTTCCAGGGGCCCTGCCTTGAAAGAAGAAATTGGCTTCATTTATACCCCATCTTTCTTCTCAATGGGGACCCAAAGTGTCTTACATCATTCTCCCCTCCTTAATTTTATCCTCATAACAACCCTGTGAGGTAGGTTTTTGCTGAGAGCTTGGGACTGGACCAAGGTCACCCAGTAAACTTCCATGGCAGAGTGGAGATTCGAAGCTGGTTCTCTCAGATCCTAGTATGACACTCTAATAACCTCTACACCGCACTGACCGTCTAGATGGGGGTGACCAGAAAAAAGGGCCTTTTCAGTGTGTGTATGGGTTTTACAGATACCTTTTCCAGACAGATGTGGATAGTACCTATATCACTGTCTTTTTGGTATCAAGCTTTTTACTATCTACGGAGCCCCGTGGCACAGTGTGGTAAAGCTGCAGTACTGCGGTCTGAACTCTCTGCTCATGACCTGAGTTAGATTCCAGCGGAAGCTAGATTCAGGTAGCCGGCTCAAGGTTGACTCAGCCTTCCATCTTTCTGAGGTCAGTAAAATAAGGACCCAGCTTGCTGGGGGGGGAAGTGGAGATGACTGGGGAAGGCAATGGCAAACCACCCCGTAAAAAAAAGTCTGCTGTGAAAATGTTGTAATGCGACATCACCCCAGAGTTGAAAACGACTGGTGCTCGCACAGGGGACATATGAACATATGAAGCTGCCTTCTACTGAATCAGACCCTTGGACCATCAAAGTCAGTCTTGTCTCCTCAGACTGGCAGCGGCTCTCCAGGGTCTCAAGCTGAGGTTTTTCACACCTCATTTGCCTGGACCCTTTTTTGGAGATACCAGGGATTGAACCTGGGACCTTCTGCTTCCCAAGCAGATGCTCTACCAATGAGCCACCGTCCCTCCCCAGCATCCCTACCTTTCCTTTCCTTTTCCTTTTTACCATCTATGGCTTTTAACGATTCGTCTGTGCATTTGGGGGTCTTGTTTGCCTTTTATCTGTTCAAAACTTGTTTTTCTGCTGTGTAGTTTGTCTCCTAGCCTGACCCGGATAGCCCAGGCTAGCCCCTTCTCATTAGATCCCGGAAGCTAAGCCGGGTCAGCCCTAGTTAATGTTTGGATGGGAGAGGCAGGCAATGGCAGAGGCAGGCAATGGCAAACCACCTCTGATGTTTCCAGTACTCACAGCGAGCAGTTAGATTTGAGTCCCGCAGCACCTTAAGAATCCAAGAAGAGTTTCAGGGTAGAAAAGCTTTCAGGGTTTCAGGATATAAGCTTTCACAAATCAAACCTCCCTCTGTTCGACGTGTCCAATGAAGAGAGCTAGCGGTTAAGAGCACAGACTCTTATCTGGGAGAACTGGGTTTGATTCCCCACTTCTCCACATGCAGCTGCTGGAGTGACCTTGGGTCAGAGGCTGTTCTGAAAAAGCAGAGCCAGCCCTAGTTCGTGAGCTCCACCTACTTCACAGGGTGTTTGTTGTGGGTAAGGGAAGAGGAAGAAGATTGTAAACTGTTCTGAGACTCTTTTGGGCAGTGAATTCGATCTCCTCCTCCTCTTCTAACCAGTTTGGTTTAGTGGTTAACTGTGCAGACTCTTATCTGGGAGAACCGGGTTTGATTCCCCACTCCTCCACTTGCAGCTGCTGGAATGGCCTTGGGTTAGCCATAGTTCTCACAGAGTTGCCCTTGAAAGGGCAGCTTCTGGGAGAGCTCTCTCAGCCCCACCTATCTCACAGGGTGCCTGTTGTGGTGGGAGAGGAAGGTAAAGGAGGTTGTAAGCCGCTCCAAGACTCAGATTCAGAGTGAAAAGTGGGGTATAAATCCAATTTCTTCTTCTTCTTTTATGCCCGGATAACTCTTGTTGGTCTTTTATACCCTTCTTTGTCTCTAAGGTGCCACTGGACTTGAATGTAAGTGTTCCATTGCAGACCAACATGACTCTCCTCTGAAACAGTCTTCACAGTAACAGATACGTTCCTTATCTCCCCATATCTGTATTTCTTGTGGTCATTTAGGAAGCAGTGGGTCTTTTTTTGAGCAGGAACACAGTTCCAACTGGTTTGGCATCAGGGGGTGTGGCCTAGTATGTAAATGAGTTCCTGCTGGGCTTTTTCTACACCCCCCCCCGCGAGTACCATCTTTGTGTTACAGTGAACTCCTGGACTGAGCTATTTACCATTGAAATCAAGGAGCTTAGACTGGTGCTACTCTATATGAGAGCATGCTTTTAGTTCTGTTCATTACTGGACTACTTTCGCAACATGGGGGCTGAATTACTACACGAGCCACTGAAAGCTGAAATTGCTAGCGTTTGCATTTCCTTGCTTGTTTGCCTTGTCCGAACCTTCCCCCAAACGTAACGGCTGTTTTCCTGCCATTCCATTTACCTGTGTCTTTGAACATTAAATTCCAATTACGTCGATGCATCCAGTTAAGTATTTCCAGGTGTTGTGCGCATTTTGTTGTAAAGAACCCTTTCTGCTAAGTCAGGGATGTCAAACTTAAACGGGTTGGAGAACTAAATCCCCCACCTTGCAGGTGACGACTTGAGGCCGGATGTATAATTTGTTCACTGCTTAAAAAAATGATGATGACGTTGCTTTTCAGGGGATAGTCCTACTGGTGGTCAATGTCTAAAAATGCTGTTCACCATCCAATTTCAATAAATCCCACATTATACAAACACGCATATTCGTCTTTGTACTGTTTTCCTAGTCCCATGTACTGTTTCTACTAGTGACTTGTTCAAAGCTAAAATGTTTTCTTTTTCTGTGTGTGGTATTTGGCTGGCCACTGACTTGGATGGGCTGGGCGAGCCTGATCTCATCAGATCTCAGAAGTTAAGCAGGGTTAGCCCTCGTCTGTCGTTGAATGGGAGACCGCAAAGGAAATCCAGGGTTGCTATGCAGAAGCAGGCAATGGAGAACCACTTCTGAACGTCTCTTGCTTTGAAAGCCCTATGGGGTTACCATAAACCAGTTTCAATTTGATGGCATTTTTAAACACTCTCATTTTGTTGGAGTTATGATGTCTTAGTGATGAACCATCTCAGACCCTGTTATATTGAGAGAAGAGCAAACTTTTATTTGCTGTTCACTTTGAGTGCAGGATTTAAATCCATCCATCCATCCATCCATCCATCCATCCATCCATCCATCCATCCATCCATCCATCCATCCATCCATCCACCCACCCACCCACCCATCCATCCATCCATCCATCCATCCATCCATCCATCCATCCATCCATCCATCCATCCATCCATCCATCCCATCCATCCATCCATTCATCCTTCCATCCATCTCCTCCTCCTCCTCCTCCTCCTCCTCCTCCTCTTCTTCTTCTTCTTCTTCTTCTTCTTCTTCTTCTTCTTCTTCTTCTTCTTCTTCTTCTTCTTCTTCTTCTTCTTCTTCTTCTTCTTCTTCTTCTTCGCCATCTCCAGCAAATAGGTACAAGGAGGCTGTGTGCAGTTGAGCAGTCCATCAATTCATCAGCTGCCTGATCACCACTAGCAAACGGGAAATGAGCTGAACTGGCAAATGTCTGGACATCGCTATTGTTAGCATGTTGCGAGTGTTACATATTTTTATTCTGGCATCAGCCTTGCTGGTCTGGTGCGCTCTTCGTTCAGATGCGGTGGGCTCTAGTGCATACAAAACCCAAACTCCTTTAGTCTGTACGATTATTACCCATGTGAACACATGAAGCTGCCTTATATAGTGAGTCAGCCCATCTGTCCATCCAGGTCAGTATTGTCCACTCAGACTGGCAGCAGCTCTGCAGGATCTTTTGATAGGTCTTCCACATCTCCCTGCTGCCTGCTCCTTTGAATGGGAGATGCCAGGGACTGCGTACCTGGTCGAGTCTATCAGAACACTATGTTTTTGCTTCGCTGAAATGAATTTGTCGCTTTCGGTGATTTCTTTTCCTTGCAAAGCCGCGACTCCATTCCTAGCGCAAATAAATAAGCTGAGGTTTGCTGTCAGGAACAAACACATTGTGGAGTGGGGGAGACAGCGGGTGCTCCCGCCGGCTCTTCTCATTCTTGCAGTTGCTTTTGTTAGAAGGGTTGGGGGCTGTACTTTCTGTCACCCGACTGCCATTCCCCCCCTTCTACCCGCTGTCCCACGCGATCACTTGGACAATTGTGACCTTTCTTAGGTCTGATATTTTGAAAGTTAACTATTCTGTATGGGGCATAAATGTGTGTGTGTGTGTGTGCGGGAGGGGGGCGGGGGGGAGATCTAAAGCTGGGGGAAGAAACGGGCAGCCAGTCAAATACAGAATATGAAAAGGTCAAACGGGAACTTTGCTGCCTAGGTAGTTTGAGAGCTGCAGCGTGCGATACATCAGAAATGTAAATTCTCACTCGTTAGACGACAAAACCACAAATGAGACATCCATCAATCACGCTGGCAGCCAGAACAATAACTCGCACAAGGGCAAATCTGAAGGCAGCACATTATTTATTTATTTATTTAAAAACGTTCTGGAGGTCCACCTTTGCTTCCAATACAGTTGGGGCCTCAAGCAGGTGGTGGTAGAACTTATGTGGTGACCCTGTAGGGCAGGGGCATCAAACATGCAGTTTGGGGGCCGAAGCAGGCCCCCGGAGGGCTCCTATCAGGCCCCCGAGCAACTGGCTGTCATCTGCATCATTCTCCCTCTCTCTTGCTTCCTTCTACATAACAGCTTGCTTTGCTCAATTCCACAGGACACAGAGCAAAACCTCTGTTTTCTCCATTGGCTGAGGCTCCTCCCTTGGGGAAGAAGAGGGGGAGAATAGCTTGCTTCGCCAGGCACTCTAAATCGCATAGCAGAGTTACTGAGCCAAGCCTCTCTTCCTTCTATTGGCTGAGGCTCCCTCCCCAGTCCCCTGGGGAAAGTAGGAAAGAGTCGGAGCTTCCTTTGCCCATTTCCCTGGATCCCAAGGAAGAAATACAAAGCAAGCATCTTTAAAACCAATGAGTGCTAATTTTAAGCATGTTTTAAGTTTTAAAATATATATATATATTTGTGTTTGTCTGCATTCTTTATAAAAGTCTTCATATCTCTGCTACTTAATCTTAAATAGGCACACACATGGCTTGGCCCAACCAGACATGACCTGGCCCATCAAGGTCTCTTTTATATCAGATCCGGCCCTCATAACAGAGGAGTTTGACACCCCTGTTGTAGGGTTTTCAAGACAAGAGTCAAACAGAGACTCCCACCACCTACCTATACTTTCTTGAATCTCACAACACTAGAAGGGCCTTTACTTTAGCGAGGAGTATGTCCCTGCCATCTGTGGTAGTAGAGGGGAGGTATAAAGGGACTCCTTATGCATTTAGGCTCTGTTCCTGTCCCCAGCCTGAAATAGATTCTCTGGAGCGTATATTTTTTAATTGTTCTTTTCATATGGCGAGCCGAAGGGAAATTATTAGCCCGCTACTGAAAAGGTTCCCTGGCAGATCAAATAAACTCAAGTTCGATTATCTTCTGTCAGATAGGAACCACCAAACGACAAGGCAGGTGGCTAGGTTCTGTTCCCAGGTTTATAAAGAACGCAAAAAGCGAGACACATAGGCCAAACTGTAAATCTTTTAACAAATTTTAAAGTGACTTTTAAAAATGGTTTAAAGGATGAAATAATAATCTTTCAAATTCTTTTTTTTTTTTTTTTACTGTTATAACCCTCAAGTCATCAAATTTTAATACGTGGATTCTTTGTGGGACTTTTTATAAGGTCCTTTTAAGGTTGTTCTAGATGGCTAAAATGTTCTGGTCAATGACTGTAATAATAAACTGTTATCAATAAAAGAGTCAAGCTGAGGTAGTTTGCCATTGCCTTCCTCTGCTTAGCAACCCTGGCTTTCTTTGCTGGTCTCCCATCCAAGTGCTAACCAGGGATGACTCTGCTTAGCTTTTGAGGTCTAATATTGAGCCAGCTTGGCCATCCAGGTGGAAAGAAGAGGGTAGAAAGTGCTGCCAAGTCACAGCCGACCCTGTAGGCTTTTTAAGGCAAGAGACAGAGGTGATTTGCCATTGCCTGCATAGCAATCCTGACCTTCCTCCTATCCAACTGGCTGGCCCAGTTTGTCTTCCAGGGTCTGAGGAGTTTGGGCTAGCCTGGGCCATCCAGGTCAGGTAACAACATAAAAACCAGTCATTACAATAACATTTAATAACACCTGTCTCTCTTTATACACCCCCCCATTGTCAGCATCTTATCCACAGTATTTTACTTATTGCTTAAAAAAGTAAAAGGTAAAGGTAGTCCCCTGTGTAAGCACTGGGTCATTACCAACCCATAGGGTGACATCACATCAGGACGTTTTCTTGGCAGGCTTCTTAAGGGATCGTTTGCCATCGCCTTCCCCAGTCATGCACACTTTACCTCCAGCAAGCTGGGTACTCGTTTTACTGACCTCGGAAGGATGGAAGGCTGAGTCAACCTTGAGCCGGCTACAGGAATCCAGCTTCCACCAGGATCGAACTCAGGTCATGAGCAGAGCTTGAACCGCAGTACTGCAGCTTACCACTCTGTACCACGGGGGTCTTACTTATTGCTTACAATCTGGGCTTTTTATTGAGCAGGAGCACAGTTCCGGCTGACTTGGTGTCAAGGGGTGTGGCCTAATATGCAAATGAGTTCCTGCTGGGCTTTTTCTTCAAAGAAAGCTCGCTTACAATAGGTCAGATAGTAAATTCCTGGTGCCTCTGTCTAGTTCAAGGGTCTTAGATGGCAGAGCTTGGAGAAATCTTTCTGTGCCTTGGAGAGCGACTGCTAATCATAGTTTGCAATTCTGGGTTAGATGGATCAATGGTTTGATGCAGTAAGAACATAAGAGAAGCCATGTTGGATCAGGCCAACGGCCCATCCAGTCCAACACTCTGTGTCACATAAGAACATAAGAGAAGCCATGTTGGATCAGGCCAGTGGCCCATCCAGTCCAACACTCTGTGTCACATAAGAATATAAGAGAAGCCATGTTGGATCAGGCCAACGGCCCATCCAGTCCAACACTCTATCTATCACACAGTGGACAAAAAATTTATATATATATATAAATATATATATATATATAAACACACACACACACACACACTGTGACTAATAGCCACTGATGGACCTCTGCTCCATATTTTTATCCAACCCCCTCTTGAAGCTGGCTATGCTTGTAGCTGCTACCACCTCCTGTGGCAGTGAATTCCACATGTTAATCACCCTTTGGGTGAAGAAGTATCTCCTTTTATCCATTATAACCCGACTGCTCAGCAATTTCATTGAATGCCCACGAGTTCTTGTATCGTGAGAAAGGGAGAAAAGTACTTCTTTCTCTACCTTCTCCAAAAGTGTAAGGCAGCTTCATATGATTGTGAGTCCCTCCCCCCACCAGGTAATTTGAAGACAATAGAAAGTCAAAATTCATGGAGGTAGTGAAGAACATTCCTATTGAAGTTGCTGCTGGCTAAGGTACCGTTCTGAATTAACACAGGGACAATTTTCATTGTTGGGGATGGCGGAGATGGATTGGAGAGCTTCTTTTGAGTCATTTTTTTAAAAAAGCCACAGATAAGCAGAATTGTCCTTTCTGGATGTTACATCCAGACATACCAGTACAACTAGGACTTGATCCTGCTGGTATGTGTGGTGGCCATATCATAGGAACAGGGGCGACATGCATATTTTGCATGCATATACTTCTGCACAAACTGACCACTAAATTTTTCAGGATTCTGGTTTGCATATACCCAAGCTGAATACATGTGCAAAATAGGACTGCCAATTCCCAGTTGGGCAGGCGTAAAGCACAAACGCATCCACGAACAACCAACAACTCTGGAAAACTTGTGCAATAATATATTAAATACAAAACCATTTGTAGTAATAAATGCAAGGTTACAAAGTAACAAAAAAAAACACATTCCCCCCGAGACGCAGTCTTATCTTTCAGGTGCAAAGTTCATATATAAAGTGAATGTCCGGGGAAACTTTCTTGAAGAGCCGTGTGCAGGAATTCCGAGAGTGATCTTTTCCGTCGAAATGGATATATAGCGTTATTCCGCTAAGGCGACACAGCGCAACTTCGTAATTTTTGAAGCGGCAGAATATAAACAGAAAGCGATAAATCGCTATTTCGCAAAAGCAGCAGAGCGCATTTGAGCGACAGGGAAGCGCATATAACCCTGTTTCACCAGAGGCTTTAACAAGCTTCACTAATCCTTAAACATTCATAGAAAGCAATCGCTGAGTACATTTTCTGCAATCATATGAAGCTGCCTTACCCTGCGTCAAACCATTGATCCATCTAACCCAGAATTGCAAACTATGATTAGCAGTCGCTCTCCAAGACACAGAAAGAATTCTCCAAGCTCTGCCATCTAAGACCCTTGAACTAGACAGAGGCACCAGGAATTTACTATTTGACCTTGTATTTATTACTATAAATGGTTTTGTATTTAATATAATATTGCACAAGTTTTCCAGAGTTGTTGGTTGTTCGTGAATACGTTTGTGCTTACCCCTGCTTTACTTTTCCACGTTGCACTTTTGGTTGCTCAATCCCCAGTTGGGGGCAGGGGATCTCCTGCTTTGGAGACCATCCCCCCACTTCAGGATAATCAGAAAGTTGGGGGGGGGGATGTCTGCTGGGCACTCCATTATTCCCTATAGAGACCGATTCCCAAAGGATCAATGGAGAATTGTTCTGTGGGGATCTGGAGCTACCTCAGCTCACTTCTGCAGCAATGCACTATGTCAGAATTCCAAAAATGCCTTGAAAGGAACAGCTGCCATCAGAGGGTCATTTCGTAGAAAAAGAGGTGCCAGAGCTCATTAGCGCAACTCATTTGCACCACTCATTTGCATATGCCACACACCCTTGACATCTCCTTAAAATGCTTCTTGAATTATAATTGTCATAACAAAACCTTACTCCCATCATGCTTTTTAAATTAATTTCTCCTATGTGGCCACAGTGGCATGATGAGGATTTCCATCCGTCTGCTTTATAAGTTTTGGTTATTTTCCCATTATTTTTGTGGGGGGAAATATTAGAAAGTTTGCCAAATCTTAGAGTTTAGCAAAATTCTCACAGGGGGTTTGAACAATGGAGCCCAGAAATAAGTACTGGGGAGAGCGGAGTAAGAAAGAAAGAGCACAATAAAATTTAGAGCAGGGTTTCTCAAACTCCCCCCCCCCCCATGGCCCAGTTATTTTTACACTTCTCCTTCGTGGCCCACTAAAATTTGGGGGTGGAGCCAGGAGACTTTGGGGGTGGAGCTGGGAGACAGGAAATGATGTACAAACACACTTAAAACTCTTGCAATGTTTTGTTTAGGAAAGGTGGGAGAATAGTGGGATTTTGCAATGCAATTTTAAAAATAAAACATAAAGAAAAAGCACAAGGATCACACAGCAGAAAACTAAAAATATAAAATGCTCTCAGCCTGGGAAAACATGAAATGGCAGGGAATTTCAAGCTTCTCTCCACCCGCCCACAGGTTTACTCAGATTAGCAATGGCAAGGAAGGAAGGAAGGAAGGAAGGAAGGAAGGAAGGAAGGAAGGAAGGAAGGAAGGAAGGAAGGAAGGAAGGAAGGAAGGAAGGAAGGAAGGAAGGAAGGAAGGAAGGAAGGAGAGAGAGAGACAGGGGGAAAGACAGAGAGAGAGAACGAGAGAGAGAGAGAAAGAAAGAAAGAAAGAAAGAAAGAAAGGAAGGAAGGAAGAAAGAAAGAAAGAAAGAAAGGAAGCAAAAAGAAAGAAAGAAAGAAAGAAAGAAAGAAAGAAAGAAAGAAAGAAAGAAAGAAAGAAAGAAAGAAAGAAAGAAAGAAAGGAAAGGAAAAGAAAAGAAAAGAAAAGAAAAGAAAAATGAAAATAAAGGGGATGAGAGCAATTTACCTTTAAAACTACTGACTTTCTGCACTGCACAGCTTGGCCCACCAAGCTCCTCCTGGCATTGGAAAGCCTATGGCAGGCCCTGCCGAGCTCCGCCCAGCATCAGGAAGCCCGGAGGCTGCTGCATGGATGCAGCAGGCCTCGCTGAGCTCCTCCCGGCAGCCGGGAGCCCGGAGGCCACTGTGCAGATGCGGTGGGCCCCACTGAGCTCCACCTAGCAGCCGGGAGCCCAGATGCTGCTGCGCGGACGCAGAAGACCTTGTTGAGCTCTGCCTGGCAGTAGGATATCGACGGGAGGCCCTGGCAACCCCGGCATAGAGCCTTACATGGCCTGGTGCTGGGTCGTGACCCTGGAGATGGGAAACACCGATTTAGAGGCTCCTGAGCTCTGCTCCTGTGAGTTCCTAGTCAAATGAGGCTTGGCTTCCATCAAGCCTTTATGTTATTTGGGCTTATCAATTTCCTTAGCCTACAAGTATTTGCACGTCTCTGACCCGGCCTGCCAGAGGCAATGTGCTTGTTTTGACTGCAGTCACTTGTAGCCTTTTGCGGTGTGCATTGTGCTTTTTGCCACATCACCTTCGATGTGTGCAAGTCCAATCTTTTCCCAGTTGTCTTCCCAGTGTGTTTTCAAATGGAAACCATGAACACTCAGGCCTTGAATTCAACAGGAGCTCACAGGAGTGCAGCTCCTGAACCTTTCTGAAAGTTCCCCCTCCTCCTCCCCACCTACCTTGTCCATTGAATACTAGGTGCAGACGCATAACAATCCCTGGATGAGTTTCAGCACCTATTTTTCTACAACATGACCCCTGTGCACACTATATTCTGGTCACCACACCTCAGAAAAGATATTATAGTATTGGGAAAAGTCCAGAAAAGGGCAACTAGAATGATTAAAGGCAGGCCTTATTTTTGCAGGAGCTCACAAGAGCAGAGCTCTGGAATCTCTACATTTTATTCTGCTCTCTTTCTTACCCCCCCTCCCAATGCTTGCTTCTGGGTTCCGTTCTTCAAACCCTCTGTGAGAATTTTGCTGAACTCTAAGAGTTGGTAACCTGGGACCTGCCTACCTGAAGGACCGTCTCTCCCCACATGTTCCCCAGAGAGCACTGAGGTCAGGAACACAAAATCTCCTCTCTATCCCCGGGCCAAAAGAAGCCCGCTTGAAAGTCACCCGAGAAAGGGCTTTCTCCGTTATGGCCCCCACATGGTGGAATCAGCTGCCGGAGGAGGTGAGGGCCCTGCGGGACTTGGCTCAATTCCGCAGGGCCTGTAAGACGACCCTCTTCCGGCTAGCCTACACCTAGCTGGGATAAAACTTGACGTAACTGGCCAGCCATCTGTTTATATATAATGACATGTTATTGGTTTTAAGCTGTATTGTTTTATGGAGTGAAATGTTACTGGTTTTAATGTTTAAATGTTAATTATTTAATTGTTTTATATTCAAAATTGTTAAATTTATGTTGACTAGTTGTTGGAAGCCGCCCTGAGCCACTCGTGGGAAGGGCGGGATACAAATCCCAAATAAATAAATAAATAAATAAATAAATCCTTGGGAGTCTCAATTTGCTCCAATCTGCTGGTGCCAATTAGAAGAAGAAGACTGCAGATTTATACCCCGCCCTTCTCTCTGAATCAGAGACTCAGAGCAGCTTACAATCTCCTTTATCTTCCTCCCCCACAACAGACACCCTGTGAGGTGGGTGTGGCTGAGACGGCTTTCACAGCAGCTGCCCTTTCAAGGACAACTCCTACAAGAGCTCTGGCTGACCCAAGGCCATTCCAGCAGGTGCGAGTGGAGGAGTGAGGACTCAACCCCGGTTCTCCCAGATAAGAGTCTGCACACTTCGCCACTACAGCAAACTGGCTATCAGGAGCATTGTGGGTAGCACAGCCTCCTGATGCACATAGTTGTTGGGATCCGGGCCGGATCTAGGGGGGCAGATGGAGGTGCTTGCCTCGGGTGTCGACCGGGGGGGGGGCGCCAAATTGGGTATGGGGTTCGTTGTATTCTATAGGACCATAAGATAGAATGGCCCATAAGGGGGTGTCATTTTTTAATTTTGCTCCCCACCCCCTCAAAAAACATGTAGATCTGGTCCTGGTTGGGATGTCCTGTCTTGCAAAAGACTGAAGTTGTACCGTTGCGGGCTGGAAAGGAAACTATGATCTCAGACGAATGATGCAATTACTGAAACTGTTAAATGAATCACAAGGTTTACCGGGCCAGATGCTAGACACACGCTGTCCGTCATCTTGCTGCTTACAAATCATCCTTCGCGGTTGCGGAGTCAGGATGGCAGATGGTTTACGAACGCTGAGGAGACTCAGAACTCAACAGTCCCTTCGACCAGATGGTGTTAAGACTCAATTCCTTCACAAGGCCAAAGACATCTCTTCTTTGAGAACACTGGGAAGGGAGACAAGATTGTGTCAGATACCGATTAAGCCCTGCCAGCATAGGAGAGCACGAGGAACGAGCATCGTGCGTCTAGAAGTCCCTAACGTGCCTCCATTGGCTCTGTGGCTGAGCACTTGCTTTGCATCCAGAAAGTCCCAGGTTCAGTTCCAGGCCTTTCCAGTTAAAGGGCTGCAGAGAGCAACTGTAAATAAAGAACTTTGTCTGCTGTAACTTGGGCGTGCTGCTGCTGCTGGCAAGAACACACAGGGCTTTTTTTTTTTGCAGAAAAAGTCCAGCAGGAACTCATTTGCATATTAGGCCACACCCCTGATATCACCATTGTTTCATACAGGGCTCTTTTTGTAGAAAAAGTCCAGCAGGAACTCATTGGTATATTAGACCACTCCCCTTATGTCACCATTGTTTCACACATGACTTTTTTTTAGAAGAAGCCCAGCAGGAACTTATTGGCATATTAGACCACACCCCCTGACACCAAGCCGGTTGGAACTGCATTTCTGTTCAAACCTATGAGAGCCAGTTTGGTGTAGTGGTCAAGTGTGAGGACTCTTATCTGGGAGAACTGGATTTGATTCCCCACTCCTCCACTTGCACCTGCTGGAATGGCCTTGGGTCAGCCATAGCTCTCACAGGAGTTGTCCTTGAAAGGGCAGCTGCTGTGAGAGCCCTCTCAGCCCCACCCACCTCACAGGGTATCTGTTGTGGGGGGAGAAGATATAGGAGATTGTAAGCCGCTCTGAGTCTGTATACAAGTTTGTAATTGTTTGGTATATGCATTAAAATAGCATGGAAATTTCAAAAGAAAACCCCATCTGTTACATTAGAATCGTTATCTAGTTTACTGACTTCTGTAAGAACACAGATTACAGCCTAATTTTTTTGGGGGGGAGGGGGAGAAATAAATAAGCAAATTCCTCTACTAACAACCCTCTATTAATAAAAATTAATAGACAGGATATGAGAATATTTAATAATGAATAAAAGAGCAATAGAAATGTAAGTTTAAGAAGTACAAAGTACAGTCCCCTTTCTTGATAAATGGTTATATTTTTAATGTATGCCAAATATGATGTAAAAAAAAAAAAAGGTAAAGGTTGTCCCCTGTGCAAGCACCAGTTGTTTCTGACTCTGGGGTGACATTGCATCATGATGTTTTCACAGCAGACTTTTTGCAGGTGTTTTGCCATTGCCTTCCCCGTCATCTACACTTTACCCCCAGTAAGCTGGGTACACATTTTACCGACCTTGGAAGGCTGAGTCAACCTGGAGCCGGCTACCTGAAAATAAAAGAAGATATTGGATTTATATCCCGCCCTCCACTCCGAAGAGTCTCAGAGCGGCTCACAATCTCCTTTACCTTCCTCCCCCACAACAGACACCCTGTGAGGTGGGTGGGGCTGAGAGGGCTCTCACAGCAGCTGCCCTTTCAAGGACAACCTCTATGGCTGACCCAAGGCCATGCTAGCAGGTGCAAGTGGAGGAGTGGGGAATCAAACCTGGTTTTCCCAGATGAGAGTCCACACACTTAACCACTACACCAAACTGGATCCCAGCTTCTGCTGGGATCGAACTCAGGTCGTGAGCAGAGAGCTCATACTGCAGTACTGCAGCTTTACCACTCTGTACCAAAGGACTCCTCAAATATGATGTAGGTACATTTAAAAAAACCTGAAAAGATTTTAATTTATTATGATCATTTTTAGTGACATACTATGACCTCTAACAGTCGAATGTACTCTTATCCATGACAACTCTTCTCTGATTGGTTAATATTCCTTTGTAACCCCACAAAACATTATATTTATCTATATGCAGTAATTCTTCAGTGTAACTGGCATTCTTTAAAGCTACTTGTATGCATTTCAGCTAAAAAAAGAAAAATAGTTTTAAAAACAATGTTTCTATTTCTCTAATCTTACTGAACACAAAGAAGTAAAACCATCAAATTCAGAGGAGGCCTTTTATTTTACACACACACAAGCACTCACTCACTCGTTTGCCGATTTCAGTGGCTGAAACCAAATGAAATGTACAAGTAAGCTATTTTAGTAAGCTGGGCAAAAGTAACTATGAAAAAATCTTGACACAAACATGTTCAGCTTCTGCTAGGAAGTTCATCAGATCTGGTGCCTTACAAACAACTGAAGAAGGGTATTCACGAGAGGTGCTACTATTGACAAGCCCCTGCTATATATTGATATATCTAATTATCATGGCTCCGTCTTTGAATACTTCAATCCAAAAACTGGAGCCATGAACAGACATTACAGATCTGACTACAGACTTTCTACAAATACCCCAGGGTTGCAGAAAAACCTGAAATCTTAAAAAGAAAATGTGGAGAACCAGTTCTTGTGCCTGTAAGAAATGGATGACCTCTGAGATTTCAGTGGCCATTATGGGGGAGCGGGGGTTTGCCAGGCAACCACAACAATACCGCCTGCCTTCAAACCTCAGTTTCTGTCAATAAAAAGCCGGCAGGGTGGCCTTTTCTACAGCTATTTTGGCCTCCCAGTCTACCTCTGCTCCCCTTATTAGAAGAATGCAGGAGGCATCACCTTTATGTCTGCTGGGATCACCTATTCAGAAACATCTGACTTAATCATAGGATTTTTGGATTACAGCTTTCCAACATTTTGTGGTTGGCCCCAGCAACCCAGAGAAGCTATTTTGTAATTACACACACAAATGCTATTGGCATATATCAGAGTATAAATAGATAAACAGATACAGAAATGACAAAAACAATCATATACAGCTATACATTGGACAATCGATCCTTGATTACCAAACGCAAGAATAAAGCAAGTTTTTCAGTTATTTCAGATGACAAATCATTCAGAAGACGGCAAACCTTTACAGCATCTGAGCAGCCTGTCATATTGGACAAAATTGGATCCAGAAACCTAAGGCATATAATATCATATAGGGGACAATAAAGAAGAATATGGGACAATGAGTCAACTTGTTTTAAATTACATATACAAAGTCTTAATGAGAGTGGAATTTTTTATATATATACCATAGGTAACTGCTGATGGAATAGTATTGCATCTGGCAAGGGTAAATGCCCTATGCATTTTTGGAACACGGAGAGTTGATAAATAAGGCAAGTGACCAATAGTTAGGGAAATTTCAAAATTTGAAGGGGAGCAAGATTTATTCTCAACACTAAATAGTCTTTGCAATTCAATAGCTAAAATTCTGCGTTTAATTAGATAATATGCATTTGTAAAAGGGAGCATAGAGAGAGAGAGTCCATAGACAAACCTAAGGTGATTATTTTCCTCTCTATGCAGGAAATCCATTTGGACGAGGAGGATTCAAACAGCATTTGATATAAATAGCTCCCACAGTTAGCGGAATAGTGTACATGTAACCAATATTTGATTGATACAAGCCATGCTCTAGTTTCTAACATATTGAGGCTCGTTTCTAGACAAAGAGTGGCATATGAGACACAGTGTAATTGCCATCCATGGTAGCCATTTTGTGGCAGTGTCTGCTCTCTGTTTTCAAAATTCCAAAACAACCAACACGCTCAACAAGATGGGGACTCCTGTCTCATGCTTTCCTCTTCTGATCCCTAGAAGAAATGAACACTGAAGGCACTTCTCTAAATATGTCTGTGGGGACCATTTCTCTATGACATCACAAGGCAGGAGTCAGAAATGTTTTAGGCAGCCTCCCCTAACTCCTTGGCCAACCATATTCCATGTAGTGCACCTTAAAGAAATGTTCTCATTTTAAATTAATCAAAAGAGGTATACAACAAATCTGGAAATGGTGGTAGAAACCCAAAAAGCTAGAAGGAAAAAAATGCTCCTGGAATTAGCCCTTTGATATAATGTAACTGGTAGAGTTGCCAGTCCCCAGTTGGGGGTGGGGGAACCTCCAGTTTGGAGCCTCTCTCCTCGGTTCAGGACTATCAGTAATCAGGGGAAATTACCCCCCCCCCCCAAAAAAAAACAGGCAAGAAATGGAAAGTAAATGCAATGTGCCCATGTCACCTGCAAGTGACATAGGCACTTTGATGGTGTCAGGATGATGCTCTTGTTTTGGGGCAAGACTCCATTGTTTGTAGCTTATTCTACCACATTGTTTTGCCCACAAACCAGAGCTTCACCCCTGGCCTGCCACTGTCACCCAGAAGCGATATAGGGATGTTGTGTTTAATTCCCGCTACTTCTTCTATCCCTCCCAGTAAGTGTACCCCCATCCCCTACCTGCTCAGCTGAGGGACCTGGCAACCCTCGTAACTGGAGTTCATTGGCATGTGGTAGATTAGCTCAGATTAGGGACCTGCCAACCCTCGGAACTGGAGGTCATTGACATGTGGTAGGTTACCTCAGCTAAGGGACCTGGCAACCCTCAGAACTGGGGTTCGTTGGCATGTGGCAGATTACCTCAGATGAGGGACCTGGCAACCCTCGGAACTGGAGTTCATTGGCATGTGGCAGATTACCTCAGATGAGGGACCTGGCACCCCTCGTAACTGGGGTTCGTTGGCATGTGGCAGATTACCTCAGATGAGGGACCTGGCACCCCTCGTAACTGGGGTTCCTTGGCATGTGGCAGATTACCTCAGATGAGGGACCTGGCACCCCTCGTAACTGGGGTTCGTTGGCATGTGGCAGATTACCTCAGATGAGGGACCTGGCATCCCTCGTAACTGGGGTTTGTTGGCATGTGGCAGATTACCTCAGCTGAGGGACCTGGCAACCCTCGGAACTGGAGTTTGTTGGCATGTGGCAGATTACCTCAGCTGAGGGACCTGGCAACCCTTGGAACTGGAGTTCGTTGGCATGTGGCAGGTTACCTCAGCTGAGGGACCTGGCAACCCTCGGAACTGGAGTTCGTTGGCATGTGGCAGATTACCTCAGCTGAGGGCCCTGGCAACCCTCGGAACTGGAGTTCCTTGACATGTGGCAGATTACCTCAGCTGAGGGACCTAGCACCCCTCGTAACTGGGGTTCATTGGCATGTGGCAGATTACCTCATGCAGCAAACCAACATGAAGAAAGAAATGTCGACTCTACTCGCTTCTGTCACACGTTAACCCAACTGTGCAGCGCAGAATCTAACTCTGTGTACTAATTGTGGGCCTCCTTTGTTTTGTTCACTTTGAGGCGGCAGAGAGTGGCAATAACAGCAAAAGAAGCAAAAGGTCACCCACGGCAGCAGGTGCCCCAGGAGTGCGGGAACGCACGAGCGAGCGTGTCAACGCTGAAATTATATGGTGTTCTAGTCAAAGGCTGGAGCTTATTAAGCTTCTTTACCGGCAGAGCGCTGGTAAAAGATACAACTCCAGGCAAAATGTGCTGCCAGGATTTAATCTCCTGCATATAAATCAGTTTTTAAAAGCTTTCCTTGGCTTGGCAAACATACTGCAGTGCCTTTGCTCCTGCCTACGGTGCCTATTGCCCTGTCATTTAGAGGAATAGAAATAAATAAATTAAAATAAAATACAGAAACAGGATTGTTTTGCTCTCTGGCAGGTTTCAGCCTGATGGATATTTTCTTTCTGCCCCAACTCTTTCCTTAACACGTTCTGGCTTTCAGACTCTACTGCTTTTCAGTAACAGGCAGCATGTTGTGGGTGTTGGAATGTTGAGCTTGGAGTTGGAAGACTAAGCTTCAAATCCTTGCTTAGCCACCAAGGAAAGGTTTCTCAGCTCTGCTGTTTTAACCTCCATATCTATACTATTGTGGAAACTGAATATGTGGTTCTTCCTTTGTTTATACCATGCCTGTTTCCTTGCACGTGATTGTACACCTTTTCCATACACATTTTTTAAAATCTATTGTCTATGATCTCATTATTTCAAGGGCTGCTTAACCCCATCCCATCCTGCTAGGACCCTATGGTTTGGTGTAGTGTTTAAGTGCAGACTCTTATCTGGGAGAATTGGGTTTGATTCCCCACTCCTCCCCTTGCAGCTGCTGGAATGGCCTTGGGTCAGCCATAAACTATCTCAGAGCTGTCTTTGAAAGGGGCAGCTTCTGGGAGAGCTCTCTCAGCCCCACCTACCTCACGGGGTGTCTGTTGTGGGGGAGGAATGTAAAGGAGATTGTAAGCCACTTCTTCTTCTTCTTCACCTCAAGCCCTCTTCCACTATTTCCACTTTCCCTTCTTGGAAGTCACTCTATCCTGTCTCCTTTTCTTGCTTTCTTCTCTTCTTCCCTCCCACCAGCCAACCTATTTTTACCTTTTCCCCTGTCTTCAGCTCTCCCATCATTCCTCCAGGGGCAGCCTCCCTCTGTGAAAAAACTGACCCAGTAGTGTGCTGACCCCTGGACCTGGCACAGTTGGTGCAGTGCTTGCCAGGCTGATTGCTGTGGGAAATGAGTCTCCAGCATCCCCACCAGCTCTGTCCCCAGTAAATCCTTCTCCATCAGGAAACATGACAGGGAAGAGGGGAAGGATCCACTGCATGGCTATTTTTGGCCCCCAAGTCCACCCCTGCTCTCCCCAATGGCTTTGCTTTACAGAAAATAATGTTTAGAAAGCTCTGTGGTATTGCTTGGGTTGCCTGGCTGCCTTCAAAATGGTTACTGAGAGTTCAGTGGGCATTCTTTTCTTAAAGCCTCAGACCATGTTTCTGTTGGAGAGTCCTATTCCCTGTTTTTCTTTTCTTTTTAAGATTTCAGATTTCCTGCAAACCTGGGACTACCTCATATTTGTGGAGACATCCCCCATCTGCCCCTAGCTCAATTTTGTGGGATCTCTCAATCCCACCTCTATGGCCGGCTTCGGAATCCAAAGAGTCTCAGAGCGGCTCACAATCTCCTTTACCTTCCTCCCCCACAACAGACACCCTGTGAGGTGGGTGGGGCTGGAGAGGGCTCTCACAGCAGCTGCCCTTTCAAGGACAACCTCTGCCAGAGCTATGGCTGACCCAAGGCCATGCTAGCAGGTGCAAATGGAGGAGTGGGGAATCAAACCTGGTTCTCCCAGATAAGGGTCCACACACTTAACCACTACACCAAACTGGCTGTTCTGCAAAAACCATTGTTTGGTCAAAGACAGTCCCATTCCAGAAAGTCCACATTAGTGTTAGCAATGATACTTCTCTTTGAGATAAATTTAGGGGTTAACAAAAGCAACGGTCCCTCTCATGGATTGCTGCCTTGACGTGGTGAGAGGGCTTGCACAGTTCAGTGAGGCTGTGGGCTATGCCATGCAGGGCCACCCAAGATGGACAGGGCCCAGCTGAGAACCCAGACAAAATGTGATCCACTGGAGAAGGAAATGGCAAACCACTCCAGTATCCTTGCCAAGAAAACCCCATGGACAGTAACAAAAGGCTAAAAGATATGGCTCTGGAAGATGAGTCCCTCAAGTCAGAAGGTGCCCAATATGCTACTGGGGAAGAGCAAAGGGCAAGTCCAAGTAACCACAGAAAGAGTGAAGCGGCTGGGCCAAAGCCGAAAGGGTGCTCATCTGGGGATGTGTCTGATGGTGAAAGAATAGTTCAAGGCTGCAAAGATCAATACTGCTTTGGAACATAGAACGTAAGATCTATGAATCAAGGTAAGCTGGATGTAGTCAAACAAGAGATGGCAAGACTGAACATCGACATCTTGGGAATCAGTGAACTAAAATGGATGGGAATGGATGAATTTAACTCAGAGGATCACTACATCTATTACTGTGAGCAAGAGTCCCTTCGAAGAAATGGTGTGGCCTTTATAGTTAATAAGAGAGTGAAGAAGGCAAAGGTGAAAAGGAAAAATTCACCCAACTGAATGCAGATTTTCAGAGAACAGCAAGGAGAGATAAGGAGGCCTTCCTGAAGGAACAATGCAAAGCAATAGAGGAAAATAATAGAGACAGGAGATCTCTTCAAGAAAATTGGAAAAATCAAGGGACTGTTTCGTGCAAAGATGGTCACGATAAAGGACAAAAATGATAGGGACCTAACAGAAGAAGATGAAGAAGATATTGGATTTATATCCCGCCCTCCACTCCGAAGAGTCTCTCCAGATGGCGACTGTAGCCATGAAATTAAAAGACGTTTGCTCCTTGGGAGGACAGCTATGGTGAACCTGGGCAGTATAATAAAAAGTAGAGACATCAGCCTGCCAACAAAAGTCTGTATAGTCAAAGCGATGGTATTCCCAGTAGTAATGTATGGCTGTGAGAGCTGGACCATAAGGAAGGCCGAGTGCAGAAGAATAGATGCTTTTGAGCTGTGGTGCTGGAGAAGAATCTTGAGAGTCCCTTGGACTGCAAGAAGATCCAATCAGTCAGTCCTAAGGGAAATCAACCCTGACTGTTCCCTGGAAGGTCAGATGCTGAAGCTCAAATACTTTGGCCACCAAATGAGAAGGCAGCACTCCCTGGAGAAGTTCTTGATGCTGGGAAAGACAGAAGGCAAAAGAAGAAGGGGACAGCAACAGATGAGATGGCTGGACAGCGTTACTGATGCAACAAACACGAATTTGAGCAGACTTCGGAGGATGATGGAAGACAGGAGGGCCTGGCGTGACTCTGTCAATGGGGTCACAAAGAGTCGGACTCGAGTGCGACTGAACAACAACAGCAACAAAAGCAATGGTGGAGTATGAGGAAGCAGTGGCCACAGGCAGGCATTGCCTAGAAACATGTCTCATTATTTATTATTTATGTTGAAGCATAACCCTATAAGGAAACATCACTCCTAACACAATGAGTGTCACATGCAGCGAAGATCTGGCTATTATGTCAGTCTTTCCCAGCACATAAAAAGGGACGTCCCATAACTGATAAGCTTGTTTGTCTCATCTGGCTGGCAGAGACATCTTGTCCCATAATAACGATAATGACAACAGTCCCCGGCTATTTATTCCACAGGCAGTCACTGGTCTCACTCTTGTGCACCGTCCCGCATTAGCCTCCCAAACCTGCTCGTGGTCTTGTTTATAAAGCAGCAAGCTCAATCGAGAGCCCGTTTCTCCCGGAGCCCTCCCCAGCAAGGATAATGGATTTAAATGGGCACAACTGGGATCAGCAATTGAGGCCTTGCCATTTCCATTTCTATAAAAAGAGGAGTGAGCCCAAATGTACTCAGAGACGCTTTCCAGGCCTTTAATCCCAGCCAATTATTTCCCCGCCGCTACCATGCTTGGTTGTAGGCTATCTTCTTGTTAGCTGCAAATGCAGAGGGGAGACTTGTTACTCCTCGAGTGGAACAAATAAGGGCTTGCCCGCGGAGGGATCACAGCGGGGGGCCGAGCTGGATGCGCTAACAAAACTGGAATCGATTGATCCGGCCTCCCCTCCCTCCCTCCCTTTCTGAAAGCATTAGGAGAAAACTGAGCTGCAAAAACGGACTCCAAAACTTCAGGCCTGAAACAACTTCTGGCAAGTAATATTCGCCGTCGCTTCTGCACAATGGGAAAGGCTTTCTCCCCCCCCCACTAAAATAATCTCTAACAGCTTCCCACTGTACTGGTGATGAAACTAGACCAGAGTTGAATGTTCTTGAGGTTCCCATTCCGTTTGAACCTAGCGCTTTTGCAGCAACCAGAATCCCACCATCAGAAATCTGTTGGGAGTGTGTGACTCAGCATGCCTGGACACTGGAGGGTGCTGCATCACTTAAACTGTGTATAAGTTAGATCCAGGTGATGCTCTGAAGCAACAGAATAAAGTAACAGTCCAGTAGCACCTTTAAGACCAACAAGGTTTTATTCAAGTGTTTTATTCAAGGTTTTATTTACTCGTGTGTAATGCACACACTCCTTCCGATACAATGAAATGGAAGAAGAGCATTCACATTTATAGACAGGGTTGAATAAAAATGAATTCGCATATAACATGATGTAGACATTTTGAGACAGTGAAAGGACAACAAGCCAAGCGCCGAGCATCAACAGCTGTATGGAGCCAATTAACGGGGGAAACAAGATTTGACGCCATAAAAATGTCAAAATAGGAGACAAGAGTGTAAGAGAATCTTTTCTAATTGTGGGAAAGTCTCCCCTCAAGCGTAAAGATGACAATCATTACACGTTGTTCTAAATACTATACCAATATACTGTTCTTACAGGTGCTGTGGCTGGGGAAAAAGAATCTATTTCTATATAATGCATTCCAAAAGGGAGGAGAGAGAGAGGGAGAAAGGGGGGGAATGCATAAAAATACATAGGATGTATAGTCCTTATAGAGGATGTATAGAAAAGAGGGAGAGAGAGAAAGAGAGAGGAATGCATAAAAATACATTGGACACATGTTCTCACAGAGGATGTATAGTCCTTCCTGGTGAGAATGAGTTCGGCATATGTAATGAGATAAGAAACCAATATCCCTGTTAAGTCCTGGACGGGTATGGTTATTCCAAGTTTTGCAATAACTTGTAATTCAGCAATTTCCCTTTTCATTCTGTTCTTGAAGTTCCTTTGCAACAAAAGAGCTGCTTTGAGGTCACCCATTGTATATTCTGGGAGGTTCAAGTGTTCTTCTGTGGGTTTCTCAGTCTTGAGATTCCTGGTGTCAGATATATGTCCATTTATCCTTTGGTGTAGGGTTTGTCCATTTTGTCCCATGTAGAGAACTGAAGGGCATTGTTGGCATTTAATGGCATATACAATGTTAGAAGATGAACAGTGAATGAGTCTGAGATGGCATCGTTGCTGTCGTTAGGTCCAGTGATTGAGTTGTCTGGGTGTATTTGGCAGCAAAAGGTTACTCCTGCTTCATTCTTTCCTTTTTGGAAACAAGACCATGTAATTCTGAACTCCAAAATCCAGAGACAATTGGCATCTGAGTTTATTGCAAGCTCTGGTCCATGTTCAAATTAGACAGGCCTGGAATTCAGCAAGAGCTCACAGGAGCACAGCTCCTGAACCTTTCTGATGGCTCCTGCTCCTTTTACCTACATTGTCCATTGAATAGTAGGTACAACTGCATAACAATCCTTGGATGAGCTTCACCACCTATTTTTCTACAAAAGGACCCCTGAAATTAAATGTTGCTTTATTGTGGGTGAGGAGTTGTTTGAGATTGGGGGGTTGTCTGTGCGCAAGAAAAGGTCTGACCCCCCCCCCCAGTGTTTTTAAAAGAGAGCTGCCATTGTCCAGTAGAGGTTGTAAGTCATTGATGATGTGTTGAACTGTTTTGAGCTGGGAGCTGTTTGTGACCACTAGTGGTGTTCTATTATTGCCATTTTGGGGGTCTCTCTTTTAACACTTCCATATGTATGACGCCTAGTTATCTGGCCATGTGTGATAGGGAAAGTACTCTGTAGATTAGGTTTTTCTCTCTCGTTCCAATTACAACCTGAATGTGAATTGAATCTACTTGAATACATTCAGGTAGGTCTGAAGCAGCAGAACAAAGTTAGAGTTCGGGAGCACCTTTAAGACGAGCCAAGTCTTATTCTGATCATAAGCGTTCATGTGCACTCGTACTTCTTCAGATACATGGAAACGGAAATCACCAATCATTAAATAGAAGTAGAGGGCAGGGACGGTGTTGCCAGAAAGGGCTCTTTCTCTCGGCTTGACTTCGCGAACGAAGATTTAAGAAGGGTGCAGTAGTCCACGTCTCAATCTCCTTTTGTCCTCAAGACCAGCTATGCGTGCGTTCTCAAAGGAAGAGACAGCCTGGTGGATGGTGTGCCTCCATGCTTTGCGATCTGAGGCTAGGTCAGACCACTGGTGATGGTTGATGCGACAGGTGCCAAGGGATTTCTTCAAGGAGTCCTTGTACCTCTTCTTTGGTGCCCCACTATTTCGATGGTCGGTGG
The DNA here is from genome assembly GCF_032191835.1 of Heteronotia binoei. NCBI lineage: Eukaryota > Metazoa > Chordata > Lepidosauria > Squamata > Gekkonidae > Heteronotia > Heteronotia binoei. The sequence continues at coordinate 14,712,140 of NC_083233.1, forward strand.
AAAGTTCGCCATACAGAGCAATCTTGGGAAGGTGGTGGTTTTCCATCCTAGAAATATGCCCTGCCCAGCGCAGCTGCGTCTTCAATAGCAGTGCCTTAATGCTTGTAACCTCCGCCCTCTCGAGGACTTCAGTGTTGGTCACAAAGTCACTCCAGTGGATGTTGAGGATGGTGCGAAGGCAGCGCTGATGAAAGCGCTCAAGGAGTTGCAGGTGATGACGGTATAAAACCTATGATTCGAGCCGTAGATGAGGGTTGTCATCACAACCGCTTTGTAAACAGAAAGGGCTAATTAGAGTCAAAACGCATAAATAACTGAGTAGTGAAATATAGCTAAGATTGGAATCTTACTGTGATCTTTAAACTGCCCCAGGCAATGAGAAATTTCAGGCTATGTAGGTTTAAATAAATTGGAATCTCCAGCAGCCTGCCGCCTCGTGACTTGGCTGCCAGGGAGATTTTGCCTCCCTGGAGGAAGAGCGGGCGATTTCTGCGCGTTCAGGCGCATCTTTAGGGGGCGGGGCTTTAACGTGCCTCCAGAAGCCTCCGCCCCCCTCTCTTCAGTCCTTCTGCGGTGCTCGGCGAAGCAGGAGCATGCTTTTACGCTCTTAGCTGGCATCGGGGGGATTAGGCCTGTATCGGCCGTTGCTCCGTCGTGGAGTGTGTCGCAGTGTTGGAGGGCTAAGATCGTGTTGTGGGACTCATGTTTTTAGGGGGTTCATTAGTGGCATGGTGGGGCGTTTTCACTTCCTTCCTTATTTGTGGCCTTTTATCATCCTGCACAGCGTGTGCTGCGTATTGGGTGGTTGGGTGTTCTCCATTTTCCCCTCTTTGTTATTGGTTTTAAGGGGTGGGATTGCAGGGGCATTTTTTAAGGGTGACAGGGGGCTGCCTCATTTGAAGGCCTCAATTTCCAAGGTCCCCTTTCACTCCTCAACCCTCTCTCTTCATGGCCTTGTGGCCTTGGCGGCCATTTTTAGTTGGTTTGAGGTGGCAGCCATTTGGTGTTTTAGCTTCGGCCACTTTGTGAGGAACTGGTGTTGCTTGTTCTTCCTTCCTTGCCTCTTGTCCTTGGCGGCCATTTTAAGTGATATTGAAGCGGCAGCCATTTTAGTGGTGAGTTTCAGCCATTTTGGGTGAGGAAATTAAGTGGCTTTTTTTTGGGGGGGGGGGTTGAGACTTAGCCCCTGGCGCAGAGTGGTAAAGCTGTACTACTGCAGTTCAAACTCTCTTTAATTTTTGTCTGGTACTGTAATCCCTTAGGGCTGTGAATATGTCGAGGTGTAAAGGTGGAGGAAAATCAAAGGGTAAGCAGCCTGCATGAAAGGCTCCTAAGCTGTCGCAGAAGCGTCCTCCGCCCCCTTCATCTTCAGATGAGGAGGGAGAGGACGAGGTGAACGCAGTCATCTTCCAGAGGCTGCGGGCCCTGGAACAGGCATCTGGGTTTCCACCTTCTCAGATTTCAAAGAAAGGGTGGGTTTCCAAGCTGGCTTTGCAGGCTGATATACTGACTCCATTGTCTATTTTGGAGGGCAGGTCTGCTGCAACTGCCAACGGAGGAGCTGTGGGGCTGGGCGGCTCGGATGCTGGATCTGGCTCATCTTCCGGTGTGGTTGGTGCAGGTACAGCATTGGTGCCTGCTGTACTTCCTGGTAAGTTGGGGGATGGTTCTTTGCCCTATCCTGGGCCTGTGTGGCCCTGGGGGTCTTGGGGACCTGCCTCACCTAATGGGTCTGGTGTGGCTACAGGGAGTTCTGGGACTCCTTCAACTTTGGGCATGAGGCAGCAGAATAACTGGATGTGGCCGCATGGTCAGTTTGGCCCATTTGGCAATTGGCCTGGGGCGGGGCAGCAGGGGGCTGCTACGGCTTTAACTTGGGGATGGGGTATTCCATCTCCTTATGGGGTGGTTCCTTTTAGTGCTATGCCCTTTGGTGAGGTTGCCTTACCTTTGGGCGATCACCTGCTGCCTGCCACAAGAGACAAGATCCTTAAGGGGGAATATGTGGATATATTCTCCCTTTTATTTAGGGAATTAGAAAAGAAAGCCAAAGAGGAGCTTGACGATAAGGAGGAGAAGCTAAAAAAAAAGGAAGGTTTATCGGACCTGGGCCAATTGGCTTCCAGGGTTCTTTGTGTATGCTGGAGTGATACCGCGTGCTTAGCCCTGGCGGGCGGCAGCGCTGATCCAGTACATGGACATCATATATTTATTTATTTATTTATTTATTCGGGATTTGTATCCCGCCCTTCCCAGGAGTGGCTCAGGGCGGCTTCCAACAATAACAATTTAACAATTTAAATATAAACAATTAAATACTTCACATTTAAACATTAAAACCAATACATTTCAATTCATAAAAACAATGCAGCTTAAAACCAATAACCTATCATTTTATATAAACAGATGGCAGGCCAGTTACGTCAAGTTCCATCCCGGCTAGGTGTAAGCTAGCCGGAAGAGGGTCGTCTTACAGGCCCTGCGGAATTGAGCCAAGTCCCGCAGGGCCCTCACCTCTTCCGGCAGCTGATTCCACCAAGTGGGGGCCATATACAAAGGGTACACGATGTTCAGCGGCCTGGCCTGGATTCAATATCACGAGGAATTCAGGATAAGGGCCGCTTTGTACCCTTCCCTCCCTTGGGATCGGATCCATCAACAGCTGTGGCTGCAGGAGGATTTCCAACGTGAGTTTCCAACAGAGCTGTCGTCTCCTGAATAAGTGGAAAACTTAATCCTTTGTTCAGGATAGTATGGAGCCTTAACAGGTTCTCTGCCTGCATCTCTCAGTTAGAGATTTGCCCAGGATTACGTCAAAATACTTTGAGCCGTTGATCTCAGCTGATAAATAACAGTGGAAGGTGGGAAAGCTCGAACAAGAATGAAAGCGAGGGGAGGAGGAGAAACTTTGAAATTGGGACTTTGTTAAATTAAAGGCATTGATAGAATTTGGGAAAGAAGAAAATTGTTTTGAATACCTGTGGTCAGTGACATAGGCTTCTGTGTTATGGCTCTGTACTTACAATCAATATAACAAGTATTCAAAGACTGCGATATTTGGAGAACGAGAGCTGAGCTCAGTGATCCAGGAAGTAAAAGCTGAAGGTGTACTGGCAGTCAACGTAACAAGGATTCCAAAGACCGCGATAGTTGGAGAACGTGAACCAGGAAGTAAAAGTTGAAGGTGAGAAGAGTAAGAAGAAGGTCTTTGCTAGGGATTTTTAACCATAGAGAAAGTATGATCGCCATATCTCAACCCAGGAAGGTAGGAGAAAGACGAAATTAGTCTTATTTTAAACAGCAAGTTCTAAACTACTGGACTTGGTGCTGAATATAGAATTGGAGCCCTCTGAGTTTTGGGGGGGGGGTTATGTCAAAAGGAAGATTAACTCATGCAAGATCTCATTCTTTGGACAAAATGCAAAGCCAGTTTGATACCATGGAAGCCAGGATTATGAAGGGTGTGGAGAAAATGATAACAGCTAGCAAAAAAGAGCTTAAGAAGGATATTGGAGATCTTAAAAAAGAAGTTGAAGATTTTAAAGATGAACTGGGTATGGTTAAAAACAGGGTTAAAGAGGTTGAAGAGAAAGTTGATGTACATGCTACCACCTTATTAAAACTTCAAGAGAAGCTAAAAATTCATGACTGCAGATTAATGGAAACTCAAGTGCGTCTGAGAGGAATACCTGAAGGGGAGGGAATTGATTTAATGGATTATATGGTGAAAACAATTGCTGACTATTTAGAGAAAGATCCTGAAAAATTTAGAAACATGCTGGACAGTGTCTACAGAGTTAATTCATCATATGCAAAGACAAAGGCTTACCAAGAGATATAGTTATAAGACTAAGGTCCAAGGATATGGCAGGCAAAATTCTAAATAAAAGTTTTCAAAAAGCCCTGAAAGTAGAAGGGAGTAGAGTCAAAATAATGAAAGAGCTGCCAAGACAAGTGATAAAAGACAGGAAGAAATACAAGAGATTAACAGAGAAGCTGCGTGCAGAGGGCATGAGATACAGATGGATACTACCCAAGGGTTTGGGCTTTGAACAATGTGGAAGAAGGGTTACAATAAGGAATGAGCAAGAGATGTACAGTTTTTTTGAAGAGAATAAAGATTCTGCATCATAATGGAGTATAAGTTATTATCCTGGAATATAAATGGACTAAATTCACCACAAAAACAAAAAGCAACATTTCATTGGATTAAAAAGCAAAAATGTAATATAATTTGTTTACAGAAAGTTCATATACAACAAAAGGATTATAAATTTTTGTGGAATAAACAATTGGGATTGGAATTTTTCTCATTGGCGGATCAAAAGAAAAGGGGTGTGGTCTTTTACATCAAAAAACAATTAGAACCAAAATTGATATTTAAAGATAGAGATGGAGGATATATAGCAGTGGAAGTGATGATGGATGCAAAGAAAACGTTGTTATTGGGATTAGATGCGCCCAATGGAGCAAAATATACTTTTTTAAAAGACATTAATCGACAGTTGGATGAAATGTCATATGACCAGATCCTGATGATGGGTGATTTTAATGGAACAATACAAAATAATATAAATAATAATATAGATCTGGCCAAAAGAGCAATGATAAAGAAGGAAGACTGCCAAAATCATTTTTTGAGTTGGTTAAACAAGGAAGCTTGGAAGATATTTGGAGAAAATTTAATCCTGAAGTAAGAGACTATAGTTTCTTTTCAGCAAGACATAATACTTTTTCCAGAATATATATGTTATGGGGCTCTAAAAGCTTGGGCCTCATAACTAGAAAAGTGGAGATTCTACCAAAGGTTTGTGCAGATCATAACCCAATATGTTGGATTACAAAATTGCAAAAGAAAACAAGAAGATAGAGAATAAATGAGGACTTGCTACAAGATAAAGATATTGTGACTTTTCGAGAAAAGGAAACTACAGCGTTCTTCCAAATAAATGACACCGATGATATAGAATTCCAGACGGTTTGGGATACTTATAAAGCAGTAATGAGAGGACTATTAATCACGTTGAATAATAAAGATAAGAGGGCCAAAGAAAAGCAGATGTTAGATATACAAAATGAAATAAAGAAAAAAGAAGGGGAATTAAGAAAAAGACCAGGGAAAAAGAAATTAATAAGGGAAATTACAATATTACAATCCCAAGTAAGACATTTGTTGAATAAAGAACTAGAATGGAACTTAAAAAGTTTGCAACAGATATCGTTTGAAGGTGCGAACAAACCTGGGAAGTATTTAGCCTGGCAACTGAAGAAAAAGAAAGAAAATAAAATCATCAACAAAATTGTGGCAAACGGAAAAGAGATAGTGGATCAAGAAGGAATTAAAAGAGAATTTTTTAAATATTATGCAAATTTATTTAAAGGTGTGAAAATCAAAAAAGAAAAAATGGAAGAGTATCTACGAAATACCAAGATAGCACCACTGACTGAGTATATGAAAAAGATTTTGAATGACCCAATAGAAAAAATTGAAATTGAAGCAGCAATAATGAAAGTAGGTAAGGCTCCCGGGCCGGATGGATATACAACTTAATTTTATAAAACTCTTAAAGATGAGATAGTACCAAAATTGCAAAAATTGTTGAATACGATAAGAATAAAAGGGGAAATTCCAAATACTTGGAAAGAAGCTGTATTTTCATTGATTCCCAAGGAAGATAGAGATGTCACAAATGTAAAGAACTATAGACCAATTTCATTACTAAATAATGATTATAAGATTTACGCAAGAATCTTGGCAGAACGACTTAAGCAATATTTGATTAACTTTATAAAGGAAGATCAAGTGGGATTTCTCCCTAAAAGGCAAATAAGAGACAATGTAAGAACTTTTGTAAATATTGTAGAATATTATGAGAAGCATCCAGAAAAAGAGGCGGCATTATTTTTTGTAGATGCAGAAAAAGCCTTTGATAATTTGAACTGGGACTTTATGTTTGCAGTAATGGAAAAAAATAATCTGGGAGAATATTTTATAAGAATGACGAAAGCAATATACATGGATCAATATGCAGAATTGTGTATAAATGCAGACCTTATAAAAGAAATGAAGGTGAGCAAAGGTACAAGACAAGGATGTCCGCTTTATTTATTTATTTATTTGGGATTTGTATCCCGCCCTTCCCACAAGTGGCTCAGGGCGGCTTCCAACAACTAATCAAACATAAATTTAACAATTTTAAATATAAAACAATTAAATAATTAACATTTAAACATTAAAACCACCGCTTTCACCATTGTTGTTTATAATGACTCTTGAAATTTTGTTAAGGCAACTACAAGATGTCAAAGAGATAGAAGGATTGAAAATTAGAGGATTTTCTTATAAATATAAAGCATTTGCAGATGCTATTGTGTTCAAAACTGAGAATCTGATCCAAGTGGTACCTTTGTTGATAGCTAAGATAAAAGAATACGGAGAAATGGCAGAACTATATATAAATAAAGAGGTCGAAATTTTTATGCAAAAATATGCAACCAAACAGACAGAAAGAATTGCAGATTTTGACGGGATGTGAAGTCACTTCTAAAGTTAAATATTTAGGTCTAGAAATAACTATGAAGAATATCGATTTGTATAAAAACAATTATGAAAAGTTATGGTGCAAGATGTACAAAGATATGATGAAATGGAATAGACTTAATTTGTCCTTGTTGGGTAGGATTGCTGCAATTAAGATGAACATTTTGCCAAGAATAATGTATTTGTTCCAAACTATTCCGATTGTGAAAGATAGCAAACAATTTAACAAATGGCAAAGGAAGATCTCTGAATTTGTATGGGCTGGGTAGAAACCAAGGATTAAGATGAAAATTTTAACAGATGCTAAGGAGAGGGGAGGTTTTCAACTTCCAGATTTAAGACTGTATCATGATGCAGTTTGTTTGACATGGATAAAGGATTGGATGATGTTGTTAAATAAAAAACTTTTATTGTTAGAAGCTCATGGGAACAAATTCGGCTGGCATGCTTATATGTACTATGGGAAAAATAAGATGGACGGCCTTTTTTCTCACCATTATATTAGAAATAATCTGCTAAATACATGGATAAAATATAAGAAATATGGTGATGAAAGAAAGCCGCTTTGGATAGTGCCAGCAGAAGTAATAAAAATAACAGCTGAATCTGATAAAGAGAGAGGGATGTCATATAACCAACTGCCAAAGATTCAAGGTGATAAAGTTGAATTAAAATCTGCAGAAGAGTTAAACAACAAGTATGACTGGTTTCAAATGCAACAAATAAAAAGCTTGATGGAAAATGATATTAAATCTATTGGAATTAGACGTGAGTAAACGGAATTGGAAAGGTTCTGCTTGGAGATAATGAAAAATTAATATCGAAAATATATAAATTATTGTTGAAATGGTCTACAGAAGAAGAAGTAGTAAAATATCAAATGATTAAATGGACAATTAATGTAAACAAGGAAATACAAATGGATACATGGGAATATCTTTGGAAGAACTCGATGAAAATATCAACGTGTCAGAGTATCAAAGAGAACTGTTTCAATATGATGTATAGGTGGTATATGACTCCGAAAAAACTGCAAAGATGAATAAAAAGATGTCGGATAGATGTTGGAAATGTAAGAAACATGAAGGTTCTTTTTACCATATGTGGTGGACTTGTGGAAAAGCAAAAAAGTTTTGGCAGATTTTTCATAGGGCTAGGGTTACCAGCAGCATGAGGGAGTGGAGGGCGGGATATAAATCCAATATCTTCTTCTTCTTCTTCTTACTGATTTATTTGTGTCCGCCTCTTTATAATGACTTGTGGGGCAAAAGATTTCTTTCTGGTTGTCACTGATAAGGGGAAATTGGGTCCATTTAGAGTTAGGAAATTTTTATTCCTAGCCACTCAGAAATCACAAAGCAAATATTGTTAATGCTCTTTTGTTGCAAAAAAAAAAATCCTAAGGAAAGTTAAGGTGCTTTGATGAAGATGATCATGCCCTGCTTTGGCTGAGCTGAAGCTGGTTCTAATCAGGGGTGGGATTCTAGCAGGAGCTTCTTTGCCTATTAGGCCCCACCCCCCCTGATATAGCCAATCCTCCAAGAGCTTACAAAAAAGAGCTTTGTAAACTCTTGGAGGATTGGCTACGGCAGGGGGTGTGGCCTAATATGCAAATGAGCTCCTGCTAGAACTCCACCCCTGGTTGTAATTATTCTAAATTGTGCCCTTTGTCCCTTAAAATACCTGGGGCTGAGTATTATTCTGCATCCTTTGAATTTGTTTGGTAGAGCAAAATAGGGGTGGGCAGATTCCTCTTGTTTTGTCCCACTGTTGTTCTGGAATTACGCTGTACACAGAGTCTACCTGCTCCAGAATTCCAGTGTAACTAGAAGCATTTCTGAAAATTGAGTCCAGAAATGGGACAGGTGCACTTAGTTGCATTGTTCAGTTCCTTCAGTTCATGCACTTCACAGGCACAATGTTAATACAACACTGTCAAAACGAATCTTTCATCACACAAAAGAATCTCGAGATGACATCACTTCTTTGTAGTGTTTCATCTCTGGATAGAGGCACATTAGTAGCGTAGAAGAGTTGATAATAAAATGAAGGTGCTCAAAAGCAGCTGTACGTTCCCCATGCAAAATGTTCCATGTACAGTATTTGACATATAAAACTAAGCAAAAGGTTACTCCTGCTTCATTCTTTCCTCTTTGGAAACAAGGCCATGTAATTCTGAACTCCAAAATCCAGAGACAAATTCAAGTGAGGAGAATTTGGGGAGCATCCCTAGTATCAGCAGAGGACACAAACCACATTCCAATGTTTTGAAACTTCTGACAGACAACCCTTCACTCCCACGCTCATCTACATATTTAAGCAACATTGCATAAGAGTCCCTCCTTCTCTCTGTCCTTTTCAGCCATTCCTGGAAATCTGTTTTGAAGAAGAAGAGGAAAAGGTGGAGGAGGAGGAAGAAGGAGAGTTGGATTTCTTCATTTGGAGTCTCAGAGTGGCTTACAATCTCCCCCCTTCCTCTCCCCACAACAGACGCCCTGGGAGGTAGATGGGGCTGAGAGAGCTCTGAAAGAACTACCGTACTCTTGAGAGAACAGCTCTGAGAGAACTGTGACTGACCCAAGGTCACCCAGCTGCTGCATGTGAAGGAGTGGGGAATCAAACCCAGTTCTCCCGCATTAAAGTCCACTACTCTTAAGCACTACACCAAACTTCAAGTGTTGCCAATTAGGGTGGATTGCATTATTTTTCTATTTTTATCTTTGCCATTTCTATCTTTGCCTCGGTTGACAAAAACTCACTTCCAAAATATTAACTTTTTTAAAGAACGTAAGAGCATAAGAAGAGCCACGATGCTCGATCAGACCAAAGGCACAGCTAGTCCAGCATTCTGTTTGCCCAGCAGCTGAACAGCTGCCTCTAAGAAGCCCACAAAGACAGATGACTGCAAGAGCATCCTTCTGCCTGTGTTCTACAGCCACTGAGAGAAAGAGTCATATTCTGTCTGTTCCTATTAGCCACTGTGGGCTTTCCCATGTTCTCATTTTTGTCTCTAGTGTGTCCCTATCGCTTTGGAATTTATTTTCTTTTCCACATGCATTTTACTCCTTTCTAGTGGTCAATTTGATATGTTGCTGGATGTCCGGCATAAGAGCCCCGTGGCGTAGAGTGGTAAAGCTGCAGTACTGCAGTCGGAGCCCTCTGCTCACGACCTGAGTTCGATCCCAGTGGAAGCTGGTTCAGGTAGCCGGCTCCAGGTTGACTCAGACTTCCATCCTTCCGAGGTCAGCAAAATGAGTATCCAGCTTGCTGGGGGGGTGGAGTGTAGATGACTGGGGAAGGCAATGGCAAACCACCCCGTAAAAAAGTCTGCTGTGAAAACGTTGTGAAAGCAATGTCACCCCAGAGTTGAAAATGACTGGTGCTTGCACAGGGGACTACCTTTACCTTTTATGTCCGGCATATTTCCCTGCTGTCAGACATACACTAAGAAGAAGAAGACTGCAGATTTATACCCCGCCCTTCTCTCTGAATCAGAGACTCAGAGCGGCTTACAATCGCCTCTATCTTCTCCCCCCACAACAGACACCCTGTGAGGTGGGTGGGGCTGAGAGGGCTCTCACAGCAGCTGCCCTTTCAGAGACAATTCCTGCAATAGCTATGGCTAACCCAAGGCCATTCCAGCAGCTGCATGTGGAGGAGTGGGGAATCAAACCCGGTTCTCCCAGATAAGAATTTGCACGTTTAACCACTACACCAAACTGGCTCTCTAAGGCACTCCCACACTAAGGCAGTGACTTTTTGGCTTCAGAGTTTGCTTTCATGGAAGAAGATTTTTCCACAGACTGGTGGGGGGGCAGCAGTGGGGGTTTTGCCACCCCAGGATGCCCCCACGCCCCATCCCTGCCCCCATGAGGTCTTTAAATTGGGGTTGGGTGGGAGACTGGGGCTGTTTTTACCACTTCCCTGCTAAATCTTGTGTTTTAGAATACTGAAATTGTATGTTATAAACAGTGATTGTAATATAGCACACAGGAACAGTTTCTTTGGTCCGTGGTTATTCAATTACCATGACTCCTTCTTTGATACTGTAATATAAATAAAATAATGAGTCATCCCCAGTGCCACTGAGTGCCATGAGATATACCAGGGGTGGCAAACGGTAGCTCTCCAGATTTTTTTTGCCTACAATTCCCATCAGCCCCAGCCAGCATGGCCAATGGCTAGGGCTGATGGGAGTTGTAGGCAAAAAACATCTGGAGAGCTACCATTGGCCACCTCTGAGATATACAAATCCAGCTCACCCCGAAAGAAAGGTGAGTGATAGAGCATGACTTTGCATGCAGAAGGTCCCAGGTTCAGTCCCTGGGACCCACAATTCAGGTGGTGACCTGTCTCTGCTTCAGGACTCTTGAGAGCTCCTGGCACCATAGATAACACCACAATTCAGGTGGTGAAGCAGACCTGTCTCTGTTTCAGGACCCTGGAGAGCTCCTGGCACTGTAGTTGATATGGAGTGACACGGAGTTGTGATATGACTTGGCATAAGGCACCTTCATATGTTCAAAATCAGTAATGGAGCTATTCAATGAATACAGTCACATTTCCCATTTTGTGTACTTTGCATATTGTTGTCTTGTCGTTTGTTATTTTTATTTTTGCACTAAAAGCAAGCATAAGGAAACAGGTTTTGAAATGGTTTATTTCCAGTAATCCTCTCTCTCTCACCCGATTTAAGAAAGGAAACCGTGACTTGATTGTTCCCCAAAGTGAGAGTGTGAAAGCTTTTCTTCTGTGACATCAGTTTGCCACATCAGTACAAATTTAATTTCCAAACACTTTGGAAGCGACGGGGGTGCTTGAGCAGAATGCCTTTGAAATCGATAGAGGATAATTTCATTCCAAAATTGAAATGTGTCTCTGCGAGTCTGCGGCGGGAAGGGGGTACCTTGTCCTCGTATTAATAGCCTCCTCGGTAACAATTACAAGCCTTGATTTCCACCAGTTCAATTGCTCTTGGCAAAATATGAATTGAAAGCACCGTTGGCCGATTTAATGTGGCAGCATTTTGGAATCTAGTAGGGAAATGGACAGGAACTCTTGAAAACGATCCTAATCATGATGCTAATGAGAGAAAGGCAGAAAATGGCCCCCGATAAGCATCAGAGTGCCTGTCTTTTTGCATCTACCATTATCTTTTATTTTCCTTCAGGATTCGTGGTATCTAAGCAACCGTCGAGGCCTGAGAGCCTTAATGGCTCCAAAAATGACATGCTAGGAAATCTATCGCTGAAGGCCTGGTGCTTAGAGTAATGATGTTCTTTGATGGTGGATCTCCAGCCACATAGATACCGAAGGATTAATAGCTTTCCACGCATGGGTTGTCATTTTTGGGGAGGTTATACGAATGCCTCGAAACAAGGGAAAAGTGTTCGGTAGTCCAGGATTAATCCAAACAGATTTCCTTAGATATTCATCCTCCATCTAATTAAAAGAGCTACTTTTCCCCAAAAAGGTTGTTGAGACAACCTTGATCTATGGTTCCAGAGAAGTTGGTGCGCGAGGGTGTGAACAGCTCCTCCATGAATCGGCAGCCATATTTAATATTTATTATCGGTGGATGGTCGACTGACGATGCCAAGGCTCACGATCAAGCCTATTAGCTGCCTGACTGCTGCTCGTTGCTCATGGATTGTCTGGACCGAAAGTGCAGCCCAGAGAGAGTGGCTGGAGAGGCACCATGCAGGGAGGGGGGGTGGGGAGAGCATGTGTCAGCTCTCTGTTATTAATATTCCACAGATTTCAGTGCTGTGACAGGGAAACCGAGCAGTAAAGTGAAAGGAGGAGGCAAAACGAGGCAGATTTCACATACAGGATATTGAGGAAATCCGCTAATCTAAACAGCCCATGTTTCAGTAAACCTTCTGGACTGATCACTGTCATTCGTTTTGCATGGGGCGACCCTTGGAGACTGTTTAGAAGCTTCACTCGGTGTGGAATTCAACAGTCTCAGTAATTGTTCCCTTCCACTAATTCCAGGTCCAATTCAATGTGTGGGCTTGGGTTTTTTTTTTTGGGATAGCCAGAAAGCTCTAAGGGATGTCGAACATTTGTTATGAGGGCCGAATCTGACATAAATTAGACCTTGTCAGGCCAGGCCATGTGTGTATCTATTTAAGATTAGGTTGCAGAGATATGTATGAGCCCCGTGTCGCAGAGTGGTAAAGCTGCAGTACTGCAGTCGGAGCCCGCTGCTCATGACCTGAGTTCGATCCCAGTGGAAGCTGGTTCAGGTAGCCAGCTCCAGGTTGACTCAGCCTTCCATCCTTTTGGAGGATTGGCTACATCAGGGTGTGTGTGGCCTAATATGCAAAGGAGCTCCTGCTGGAATTCCACCCCTGGCGTAGCCTAATATGCAACCGAGTTCCTGATACCAAGAAAAGCCCTGAACAGGGGTATGAACATTGGTCCTCAGGCACTTGGTCCATCCAGGTCAATGCTGCTAACTCAAACTCGCAGTGGCTCCCCAGCTGAGGTCTTTCATGCAACCTACTGCCTTGTCTTGAGGTCTTAACCTGGGGCCTTCTGCATGCTAAGCAGATGCTCTCTTATGGAGCCACAGCCCCTCTTCTGTTAATGCTTCTGAGCATGTTGGAGGGGGTTGGAGGAGATGATCCTGTCTCCAGGGGCTCTGAAGATGGAATGCAGAAAGAAAGTCTAGCTGCGGTGTGTCCTTCAGAAGTGATTTGGAATCTGTCATAACCAGGAGTGGAATTCTAGCTGGACCTCCTTTGCATATTAGGCCACACACCGCTGATATAGCCAGTCCTCCAAGACAGCAGTCCCCAAATTTTCAGGGACCGATTTTGTGGAAGACAATTTTTCTATGGACCCGGGCTGTGTGTGTGTGTGGGGGGGTGGTGGTGGGGGGGGTTGATGGTTTCAGAATGATACAATTGTGTGCTTTGTTTCTATTAGTTCCATGTGGCGGTTAAGTGTGCGGACTCTTATCTGGGAGAACCGGGTTTGATTCCCCACTCCTCCACTTGCAGCTGCTGGAATGGCCTTGGGTCAGCCATAGCTCTTGTAGGAGTTGTCCTTGAAAGGGCAGCTGTTGGGGAGAGCTCTCTCAGCCCCATCCACCTCACAGGGTGTCTGTTGTGGGAGAGGAAGGGGAAGGAGATGGTGAGCCGCTTTGAGACTCTGAGATTCAGAGTGGAGGGCAGGATATAAAGCCAATGTCATCTTATTAGTATTATTATTACTATATTGTAATATATAATGAAATAATTGCACAGCTCACAGCCTGGTTGCTAACATGCCACGGACCGATACTGGTCCATGGCCTGGAGGTTGGGGACGCCTGCTCCAAGAGCTTACAAAAAAGAGCGTTGTAAGCTCTTGGAGGACTGGCCACATCAGAGGGATGTGGCCTAATATGCCAAGGAGCTCCTGCTAGAATCCCACCCCTGCTCATAATAGAAACAGAGATGGGAATTGTTTGAAATGACCCTTTGCAATTTTCTCCCTGGGTAAGAGTCAACGGTCAGCTATCCCAACGGAAAATGGAAACCATGAGGCTTTCAGTAAAGACTTTATTAATCTAACCCAATTAGAGAGGAGGGGTGCATTCCGGTTGCTGTAGCTCCTGAACAAACACAATATTTTGAACTGTACACGCTGAGAAGTCTGAAACGCGGAGCTCTAATAAGCAAATGAGAGGTGGCCCAAAGGGGGTGGCGGGTATCTCCCACTGATATCCCAAAGAATGGATGCTAATGAGTTGTGTGGAACGTAGAGCCCTCGGATGTTTTTGCAAGCCGCACTCTAATGAGTAATTATTTTGTAAGTAACTGCCGAGGGAGGTGTGCCCCGAAGCATACACAACGAAGATTAAGCCCTGCTCCATTTCTGTTATTGCTGCGCTCATAATTTTGGCCATCGGATGCAGAACACATTGCGCTTTCACTCCCAAACTGGGGTTGCCAATGGAGCCTCATGCATTAATTTGGACTAGCCATGCACAGCCACATAGATCATATTTGATCATTTACTTTGCATATATCAATAAGGCATGAAGAAAGGGGGGGGGGGGTTGATGGCAGCAGTGGAAGGTTTTGTTCAGAAGCCTTTGGTGAGCACACCTAAGCGCATGCAAATCTCATTAAAAAGCCTACACGGGAGGGAATGTGATTAAGCACAGGACCGGAGGCTTCCGAAATTGCCCCCTTTTTTTATTTTGTTCTTCTGGATGCACGCCCAAGATCCTTTTCAACCCTGTTTATACCTTCTCAGAGCCGTGCTATATTCTCAGCCAGGTTAATAGACAAGTGTGCCTTTCAATGCATAGATAGGGGCTCTGTTTATCCTCATGGAGGTGTATCCAGCCTCTGTTGTTTTGAACTGTACATTAATGAATGCTCCTCTGTTACCTGCATACAGAAAACTCTCATGGATTAGAGCAGGGGTGTAAAACATGCATTCCGGGGGCTGAATCAGGCCCCTGAGTAACCAGCTGTCATCTGCTTCCTTTGCCCTCTCTTGCTTCCTTCTGCATCTCAGCTTGCTTTGCAAGGCTTGCTCAATCACACAGGAGTTACAGAGCAAAATCTTGATTTTCTCCATCAGCTGACGCTCCTCTCCCTCCTGGTCCCCTGAGGAGGGAAGGAAGGAGCCAGAGCTTCCTTTGCCCAGTTCCCTGGATCCCATGGGAGAAATACAAAGAGAGCATTTTTAAGACCAACAAGTGCTCATGTTTTAAGCATGTTTTATTTTAAGTTTTTTTTTAAAAAAAATATTTAGTTGTGTTTGTCGGTGCCCTTTAAAAAGTTTATATCTCTGCTAAAAGGTAAAGGTAGTCCCCTGTGCAAGCACCAGTCATTTCCGACTCTGGGGTGACGTTGCTTTCACAACGTTTTCACGGCAGACTTTTTACGGGGTGGTTTGCCATTGCCTTCCCCAGTCATCTACACTTCTCCCCACAGCAAGCTGGGTCCTCACTTGACTGACCTCGGAAGGATGGAAGGCTGAGTCAACCTGGAGCCGGCTACCTGAACCAGCTTCCGCTGGAATCGAACTCAGGTCATGACTCGTGAGCAGAGGGCTCCGACTGCAGTACTGCAGCTTTACCTAATCTTAATAGATGTGCACATGGCCTGGCCCGACATGCACCGGCCAAGCCTGGTAAGCTCTCATTTATGTCAGATCCGGCCCTCATAACAAAAGGTCTGGGAATATGGGAACAAGAGTTTTTTTTTTTTTAAGAAAAAGCCCAGCAGGAATCTATTTGCATGTTAGGCCACCCCCCCCCCCCGATGTTACCATTGTTTCACACAGGGCATTTTGGGTAAGAAAAGCCCAGCAAGAGCTCATTTGCATATTAGGCCACACCCAAGGCAGCCAGAACTGCATTCCTGGGCATTCCTGCTCAAAGAAAGCACTGATGGGAATGATAATAATTACAGACTCTGTCCTGGATGTTCCAGGTTGGCCTGATCTTGTCAGATCCTGGAAGCTAAGGAGGCTCAGCCCTGGTTAGTACTTGGATGGGGGATCATAAGGGAAGTCCAGGGCTGCTATGCTGAAGCAGGTGATGGCAACCCACCTCTGCTTGCCTCTTACCTTGAAAACCCTGAGAGGTGCCGCAACTCAGCTGAAACTCGATAGCGCTTTCCATCACCGATAATTCCAGAAGAACAATGTAAATGTTGAGTTCCCTATGACGAAAGGTTGAAACACTTGGGGCTCTTTAGCTTGGAGAAACGTCGCCTGCGGGGTGACATGATAGAGGTTTACAAGATAATGCATGGGATGGAGAAAGTAGAGAAAGAAGTACTTTTCTCCCTTTCTCACAATACAAGAACTCGTGGGCATTCGATGAAATTGCTGAGCAGACAGGTTAAAACGGATAAAAGGAAGTCCTTCTTCACCCAAAGGGTGATTAACATGTGGAATTCACTGCCACAGGAGGTGGTGGCGGCCACAAGCATAGCCAGCTTCAAGAGGGGTTTAGATAAAAATATGGAGCAGAGGTCCATCAGTGGCTATTAGCCACAGTGTGTGTGTATATATAATTTTTTTTTTTGCCACTGTGAGACACAGAGTGTTGGACTGGATGGGCCATTGGCCTGATCCAACATGGCTTCTCTTATGTTCTTATGAGTTATCCCACTAATGTATAACTGTAGTCCATCCAGCTAGAGTTATTTTGGGGAGGGACTTATTGGCCATGTTATCTCATGGCGCTCAAGATCTGGGCGTTTAGGTAAGCTAAGAAAAACCCTCCGAAGGTGGAATGAGTAAAGTCCTAGCTCCACCATGAATGGCCTAAAATGGCTTTGTGCAATTAGATGGCATGTTTATGTTATTTAAAAATAAATAAATGTCTCCTTCTGAAGGGTCAGACTTGGAAGGGCTCTGGCTTATGCTCTCATTCTAGCTCTGTAATGTGCCCCCGAAAGGCCGGTAATCTTCCCTTGCTCCTTTGAGTGGTTGACAATGTGGCTCCATAAGCCTGCAAAGAAAATGATGAATGGTATTTCACTGGATCGGCCTTTCTCAAGAATTTTGCAATGAGAATGACCGGTGGAAGAAGAAAGGTTCTCAAGAGCCATTTTCAAGCAGGATTATTGCTGATCAGTTACAGTTTAGAGCAGGGGTGTCAAACTCATTTGTTATGAGGGCCGGATCTGACATAAATGAGACCTTGTTGGGCTGGGTCATGTGTGTCATAACATTAATGCCAGGGAGCACACAGACAAACACAATATATATATTTAAAAAATCTTAAAATAAAACATTCTTAAAATATTAGTGCTCCTGCAATATTTTGCTTATTTAACAGTCTCTGATAACTGACACCTCTTGTTCTGAATTATTGCATCAAAAATGGGAGATAATGTCTGTGCTGTAGCAATCTTGAGTATGCTGTTCAGGTGTCGTTCAGGTGTGTATCTGTAAGTTGGAAACTTAGTTTTGATTTGCTTGTGGGCCTGATAGGACCGTTCTGGGGGCCTGATCCGGCCCTTGGGCTGCATGTTTGACACCCTTGGTTTAGAGATTAATTGGGTGCTAAAATACTCATATCAGTGGCATAAAGTAGTGGAAGTAGTATAGGGTTACGTTATGAAGAGCTACTCCAGTCTAATTGAATGATTCGAATCAGAATCCAAGGAGTAAGGAGAGATGTCCCAGCTTCTGAAAGAGCCAGGGGGGAGAACAGAAATTTCTTCAAAATAAAGTGCTTTGTGCGCTGAAGAAAAGCTAAAGGCTCCCACTTTGTGGAATGGGCCTGCCCAAAGAGGTCAGGAAGGCCCCTGCTCCCCTGGCTTTCTGCAAACTCTGCAAAACTGAATTATTCACGAGGCTTTCTCTGTGCCGGCAATAGACACGCACTGTACTAAATGATTCAAAAAGTTACTTAGAAAAATTATCAGGGGCTGTGGCTTATACTACTGTGCATTGCTTGCTGAAACTACGATACTGGATTGATTCCCCACTCCTTCACTTGCTGCTGCTGGAATGTCCTTGGATCAGCCATAGCTCTTGCAGGAGTTGTCCTTGAAAAGGCAGCTTCTGTGAGAGCTCTCTCAGCCCCACCTACCTCACAGGGTGTCTGTTGTGGGAGAGGAAAGTAAAGGAGATTGTGAGCTGCTCTGAGACTCTGAAATTCAGAGTGGTGGGCAGGATATAAATCCAATGTTGTATTATTATTATATTATTATTATTATTACTACTACTACTACCACTACATTGTAATATGTAATGAAATAATTATACAACTCATAGCCTGGTTGCTAACAGGCCACGGACCAGTACTCGCCCACGGCCTGGAGGTTGGGGACCCCCAATTAAAGGTGTCATGTTAATATTTCTGCTTCGCTTAAATTTTGTTTTTTAGACTTCTGTTTGGTTCTACAACCTGACTCCTATGGCACTGTTTATTCCGTGTCCAGTCTGTCAATTGCATTGACTCTCTCTCTGTCTTCCGCCTTGAGTCCAAGTGAGAAAAGCGGTCTATTAAATAACACAATATAAGCGTCATGTAAATGTTAAAGGAAAAGGAAAGCTAAAAAGAGGGAGAAAGGGGCACAGGTTTTGTTTCTATGGTGAAGAACAGAACTGCACACCTCAGCAACAAGGAAACAAGCAAACCTTAAAAGGAACCCCTTCAAATCGTGATGCCTCTGTGCTGAAAAAGCCTAAAAATGAAATGCTTTTAGCCACACATTGAGCAATTTTGGAAGGGGTTATCTTTTTGTTTCCATGACAACACAGAACTGCAAAAAAAAAAAAAAATCCCAGTTTTTTCCAGTCTCTGTGGACACTTGTGGGGGGGAAATACTTGTTCTCCTTGTGGAGGTGAGCAACTCAGCATGCCTGGACATTGGGAGGTACTACATCACTCAAAAGAGCCCCGTGGCGCAGTCCAAGCTCTGCTCATGACCTGAGTTCGATCCCAGCAAAAGCTCCAGGTTGACTCAGCCTTCCATCCTTCCGAGGTCGGTAAAATGAGGACCCAGCTTGCTGGGGGGGAAGTGTAGATAACTGGGGAAGGCAATGGCAAACCACCTTGTAAAAAGTCTGACGTGAAAACATTGTGAAAGCAACGTCACCCCAAAGTCAGAAGCGACTGGTGCTTGCACAGGGGACTGCCTTTGCCTTGAAACAGACCCGTGGCACAGAGTGGTAAAGCTGCAGTATTGCAGTCGGAGCCCTCTGCTCACAACCTGAGTTCGATTTCGGCAGAAACTGGGTTTGGGTAGCCGGCTTCAGGTTGACTCAGCCTTCCATCCTTCCGAGGTTGGTAAAATGAGGACCGAGCTTGCTGGGGGGAAAGTGTAGATGACTGGGGAAGGGAATGGCAAACCATCCCATAAAAAGTCTGTTGTGAAAACATCGTGATGCAATGTCACCCCAGAGTCGGAAATGACTGGTGCTTGCACAGCAGACCTTTCCTTTTCGTTTCTCCTTTCATATATCCCTGTGCATCAACTACAGCCATCTGTTGGTTATCCCAAAACTTTGGCTAGCCCACCTAGTATCAACCAGAGGCTGGGCCTTTTTCCATCATGGCTTCGTTATCAGGATATTAACAAAAAATATCTCAATAAACCCCTCAAAGGCCTTTTGACGACAGCTGATGGCTGTGCCACAGACAGCATATACCCTTGATATACTTTAGTACCTGGTTAAACTAGTGTGGGATATAAATCCAATTTCTTTCTTTCTTTCTTTCTTTCTTTCTTTCTTTCTTTCTTTCTTTCTTTCTTTCTTTCTTTCTTTCTTTCTTTCTTTCTTTCTTTCTTTCTTTCTTTCTTTCTTTCTTTCTTTCTTTCTTTCTTTCTTCTGTGGAAACATCATGATGTGACGTCACCCAGAGTCAGAGACAACTGGTCCTTTAAGCCATAGCTAGAAGCAGTTCTAGCAAGAAAGGGGACTTCTTGGGAACAGATCTGTCAACCAAAAAAGTTCTTCTGAGTTGATCCTTCTATTTCCTTTCCTGTTATAGGGCGTTTTCCCACACAGCTTACCGCGGAGCGACGTCCCTCTTCACCGCGCAGCGTCTGTGCGGATTTCCCACCAACTGCTCCACAGAACCAGGAAGTGCCGGGCCTTTTGCGTCTCAAATGTAAACCTCTAAAAACCCAGTTTATGTTAGCGACGCAAAAGCCACGGCTCTTCCTGGTTCTGCGGAGCAGTTGTTGGGAAATCCGTGCAGACGCTGCGCGGTGAAGAGGGACGTTGCTCCGTGGTAAGCTTGGGCAGAGCTACAGGTACAAGCCCATAACTCATTTCCTGTGGCTCTGAGCGGCCAGGACAGTGGATCCAGGACTGAACAAGGAACTGGAGTTGTACTGAATGTTATTTTTGTTATTTGATTTAAAGGATATTTATATTATATTTTTGCATTCCTTTGAAAGCCAGTTGAAATTCCCAGTGGGAAACAAAGTGGGCTAGAAATACAAGAATGAAAAAACAAATTAAAAAATGGGGGGGGGGGGGAGCAAGTCAGACGAGGACACTTTGAAAATGTCCCTAATCTCAACGGAAGCATGAAAACAGTGAGACAACACTATGGTTTATGCAATTATTCCTGGGGTAAAGGCAGTCACCATGAAAAGGCAACATATGCATGCAACGATAAATCAAGAAGGTTGTGCAAGTTCAATCCGAGATGAGATTTCAAAGGGGGCTAATTGCACAAACGATTTCTGGAAAACCGGAATGATGTCACTCACACCAAAAGGCCTGGCAAGTAATGTTACAAGGTTGGCTTTTTAAAAAAAATATAAATTAAGGGAAAGACAAGAAAAGCTGCAAAGTAGCCACAAAACCCTCAGCAGTTTCCCTTGAGTAATACATTGTGCAGAACACAAGGCAAGAAATGTCAAAAGCCAATGGAAAAAAACAAACAAACAGCATCAACTAGCAGGAGCCATTCAAGAACTATTTAGAGATCTGGGGCATATTGCCTCCCATTTCCCTTCAACACAAATCCTTGTGAGTCTTCAAGCCTATATATATATATATATATATACAGTATATATATATATATATACAGTATATATATATATATATATATATATATATATATATATATATATATATATATATATATATATATATATATATATATATATATATATATATATATATATATATATATATATATATATACAGGAGTCGTTTTGTAGAAAAACAGGTAGTGGAGCTCATTCAGGGATTGTTATGCAGCTGCATCTACTATTCAATGGACAAGGAGATGGAACTCTCAGAAGGAGGAGGAGGAACTCTCAGAAAGGTTCAGGAGCTGCGTTCCTGTGAGCTCACACTGAATTCGAGGCCTGTATAAACCGTAGTGTTGTCTCACTTGTTTCATGCATCTGCTGAAATTAGGGACATTTGAGAGAGAGAGAGAGAGAGAGAGAGAGAGAGAGAGAGAGAGAGAGAGAGGGCGAGCAAAGTCCTGCAAGCACGGGCCCCAATTACGTGTATGTGTGTGTGTGTGTGTGTATGTGTATACACACACCCTTATAGGGCTTTTTTTGAGCAGGAACACACACGAATGCAGTTCTGACTAGCTTGGCACGAGAGGGTGTGGCTTAACATGCAAATGAGATTCTGCTGAGCTTTTCCAACTAAAAACCCCCGCGTGAAACAATGGTGATGTCAGGGGGTGTAACCTAAAATGTAAATGAGTTCCTGCTGGGCTTTTTCTACAAAAACAGCCCGATAGATAGATAGATAGATAGATAGATAGATAGATAGATAGATAGATAGATAGATAGATAGATAGATAGATAGATAGATAGAGCAATCAGTTCTGCAAACACGGGCCTCCATTAAGCATTTTATTCGACTATTTTGGAGGTTTCTACCCCACCTTTTATGCACAATACTCTACGGCATCATACAAACAAATGAAAACACTAATGATAAAGCAGTTCCCCAGGATATAATTTCATACAGAAAAGCCACTGATTGGTATAACCAACGGCATAGCAACAAATCCAGCTGCTCAAAATTACATGTCACTAAAAATTTGGGAGAGAGAAGAAAAAAAGCTTGTCTGGCCTCTAAAAGATGACAGCGTAGATACCTACACAATGCGTAATGGTTTCTGTAGTCAGAGTGCCACTACCGAGAAAGCCCTGGCTGTAGTAACCCCTCGTCTAACCTCTTTAAGCAGGGGTAGATGGAGCAAGACAGAGCCCTGTGCTGCAGAGTGGTAAGCTGCAGTATCACAATCACAACCTGAGTTCGATCCTGGTGGAAGCTGGGTTCAGGTAGCTGGGTCAAGGTTGACTCTGCCTTCCATCCTTCTGAGGTCAGTAAAATGAGTACCCAGCTTGCTGGGGGGAAAGTGTAGATGACCGGGGAAGGCAATGGCAAACCACCCTTTGTAAAAAGTCTGCCAAGAAAACGTCATGATGTGACGTCATCCCATGGGTTGGTAAGAAGAAGAAGAAGAATTGCAGATTTATACCCCGCCCTTCTCCCTGAATCAGAGACTCAGAGTGGCTTACAATCTCCTATGTCTTCTCCCCCCACAACAGACACCCTGTGAGGTGGATGGGGCTGAGAGTGCTCTCACAGCAGCTGCCCTTTCAAGGACAGAGAATGGCCTACAATTTCCTTTCCCTTCCTCCCCCACAACAGACACCCTGTGAGGTGGGTAGGGCTGAGAGGGCTCTCACAGCAGCTGCCCTTTCAAGGACAGAGAACGGCCTACAATCTCCTTTCCCTTCCTCCCCCACAACAGACACCCTGTGAGGTGGGTGGGGCTGAGAGGGCTCTCACAGCAGCTGCCCTTTCAAGGACAGAGAACGGCCTACAATCTCCTTTCCCTTCCTCCCCCACAACAGACACCCTGTGAGGTGGGTGGGGCTGAGAGGGCTCTCACAGCAGCTGCCCTTTCAAGGACAGAGAACGGCCTACAATCTCCTTTCCCTTCCTCCCCCACAACAGACACCCTGTGAGGTGGGTGGGGCTGAGAGTGCTCTCACAGCAGCTGCCCTTTCAAGGACAACTCTTGCGATAGCTATGGCTAACCCAAGGCCATTCCAGCAGGTGCAAGTAGAGGAGTGGGGAATCAAACCCGGTTCTCCCAGATAAGAGTCCGCACACTTAACCACTACACCAAACTGGCTCTCAACTTGATAACAACTTGGTGCTTGCGTAAGAACATAAGAGAAGCTATGTTGGATCAGGCCAATGGCCCATCCAGTCCAACACTTTGTGTCACACACACACACACACACATATGCACAGGGGACTACCTTTAGATGGAGCAAGGTAGACTCATTTATAAAATGCCAACAGTTCACCTGGAAGGATCTACCTCTGGCAATGACATCTATCAAGTCAGACCTTTGCTCTAACAAGCTCAGCTTCCTCAAGAGTCTCAGGATTGGGTCACTGCCTTTCCCACTGCCTGCTACTTGAAATTCTTGAACTGGAGATGCCAGGGACTGAACAAGGGGTGCCAAGGGAGGACTCACTGGCAGCGAGAGGAGGCCTAACCCAGCATTGCTGGGACATTACTTCCAGGAGAACCTGGAAATCTAACAGACATGTTCTGAGACCTTGTTGGTCTCTTGTGAATGTATTGTAAAGATTGGGTTCCAGTGATAAATAAGCCTCCAAACTGAAGAAAGACAGATGAAATGTCTTGATATCTAGAACAGACGTCTTTGGAAGGGCTTCTTTTCGCTCCACAAACTAAATACTGGAATATTGCTACTCCTTGGAAAGACTGTTTTTGAACTGTCTTCTGTGAATGTCTTTTCGCTACATGCTCTTGTCAATTTGAAGGTCTACGTGCAAGCTTTGTCAGGACACCACTGACCTCTACATTACACTGTCTTCTCGGTGGTGTCTCTTAGCGGTTTCTTTATTTACATAGCTGCACGCTAAGATTCTAGTTTCGGGACATTACTTCTGACATGCATGGAAACTGATGTCATCGTGTCAATGGAGACACAGGGCATTCTGATATTTGGGCAAAAACTCTATGGTAGAAGTCACTTTGACCTCTTTACTGTCACTGGCATGCTGGGCTAGGGCTCCCCCTGGTGTCTGTAAACCCCCAGCCGAGCAGCTGATTGGCTGAAGGTCGAGACTTTACACCCCTAGATTGAATAGGAACCTTAAGCGCTTTTGGGTAGCGGGAACTCCTTAGCATATTAGGCCACACACCCCAATGTAGCAAATTCTCCTGAAATTTCAGTACAGCATCTTGTGCCTCTCCCCAAAATATCCCCCAAGTTTCAAAACGATTGGACCAGGGGGTCCAATTCTATGAGCCCCAAATGAAGGTGCTCCTATCCTTCATTATTTCCTATGGAAGGAAGGCATTGAAAAGGTGTGCCATCCCTTTAAATGTGAGGGACAGAACTCCCTTTGGAGTTCAATTATGCTTGTCACAGCCTTGATCTTGGCTCCACCCCTAATGTCTCCTGGCTCCACCCCCAAAGTCCCCAGATATTTCTTAAATTGGAGTCGGCAACCCTAGCTCTGAGTCTCTGAGAGAGAAGGGCGGGGTATAAATCCGCAGTCTTCTTCTTCTTCCATTGGTCCAACTGGCTGTGTGTTATCAACTCTGACAACACTGATAGTCTGATGCGGAGAAATTAGGGAGGCCAGCTTCCAGTTGGGGCCTGGCGATCTCCTGGAATTACAGTTCATCTCCAGACAACAGCGATCAGTCCTCCTAGAGGAAATGGATGCTTTGGAAGGTGGACTCTATGGCATTTTACCCCACTGTGACCCCTGTCCTCCCCAGGCCCCAACCCAAATCTCCAGGAAGATCCCAACCTGGATCTAGCAATCCTACTCCCCCCCCCCCCCACTGGTGGTCAGGGGGAAGAGAAAGATCTGCTACTTGAGAGGTTTTATCTGGAGATGCTGAGATTATGGTCTGGGAGTCTTCTGCATAAAAAGCCATTGTTCTGCCACTGACCCATATGATTTCTTTTTCTCATAAAGATAATTTCATCATAAAGATTTACAACATTGCCAAGATATTTGCTGTTCTGATGCATTGCAAACACTGCCCACTTTTCAGTTAAATGATTGCTTTTCCCTTTGCTGCCTGTTCTTCAATAGCAAATTAACTTTCACGTCAGCACCGTCTCCTCCCTCCCTCTGCGCCGATCTGATATAGGAGGCAGCTGTATTTTTCCCTAGTTAGAAGCCATAAAGGCTGTTGGAGTGGCATAATTTTCAACAACATCATTTCCAAACCTTCCTCATAGGCTGTTTTTCAGAAACTCCATCTTTACATTTCATCAGAAGTAAAGATCGGAAGTAAAGATCTTTACATTCCATTGGAAGAGTATGTGCTGCCATTTCCTTGATTAATCCCCAAACGTCTTCTGGCTGAGAGAGCCAGTTTGGTGTAGTGGTTAAGTACGTGGACTCTTATCTGGGATTCCCCACTCCTCCACTTGCAGCTGCTGGAATGGCCTTGGGTTAGCCATAGCTCTTGTAGGAGTTGTCCCTGAAAGGGCAGCTGCTGTGCGAACCCTCTCAGCCCCACCCACCTCACAGGGTGTCTGTTGTGGGGGAGAAGATATAGGAGATTGTAAGCTGCTCTCAGACCATTTTCGCACACAGCTTACCACGGGGTCACATTCCTGTTCTCTCCGCAGCGTCCGTCGGATTTCCCATTATCTGCGCCAAAGTTACAGGAAGTGCCGCGGCTTTTGCGTAGCAAACGTAAACCGCTAGAACCCAGTTTACGTTTGCTACGCAAAAGCCGCGGCACTTCCTGTGACTCCGGCGCAGATAATGGGAAATCCGGCAGACGCTGCGGAGAGAACAGGAACATGACCGCGTGGTAAGCTGTGTGCGAAAATGGTCTCAGTCTCTGATTCAGAGAGAAGGGCGGGGTATAAACCTGCAATCCTTCTTCTTCTTCAATGAAGTTATCTTATACTGAGTCAAAATATTGATCCACCCGGGTCAGGACTACTGTCTACTTGGTGGGGCAGTGGCTCTCAGGCAGAAGTCCTTGACGTCACCTACTACCTGGTCCTTTTAATTGCTGATGTCAGGGATTGAACCTGGGACCTTCTGCAATATTGTTCTTTTACTGAACGTTACCAAAATATGTGTAGGAAGTGCTGCAAGAACAGACTGGCGATGTCCTCTAAGACTACAAACAGACTTGCGCAGTCCTTCAAGACTACAAACACCACAGAGTAAGCTAGATAGCTAGGGTGACATCAGTCTCCTTCCTGTCTGCTCATTTGGGGGTTTCTCTTTGATCGTACTCTAATGGCTAGAGAGAGATTAATAAAATCCATGATCTCTGAACTCTACCAGTTTAGCCTTCCTTGTGGATTTTTAAAAATAGCAGCTCAGCTGAAGAGTCTTTCTTGCTAGAAGGTGGACTCAGACAGGTGTGGTCCCCTGTAATTTTATCCCTGAGCTCTTGCTCGCTGTCTGATGAACCATCCGTTTCCATTAGGTGCTGCAACCCCTTGTGCATCTGTTTCCATACCTCTCAGAGCCAGTTTGGTATAGTGGTGAAGTGCGTAGACTCTTATCTGGGAGAACTGGGTTTGATTCCCCACTCCTCCACTTGCACCTGCTGGAATGGCCTTGGGTCAGCCATGGCTCTTGCAGGAATTGTCCTTGAAAGGGCAGCTGCTGTGAGAGCTCTCTCAGTCCCACCCACCTCACAGGGTGTCCGTTGTGTGGGGGGGGAGGTAGAGGAGATTGTGACCACTCTGAGACTCCGAGATTCAGAGTATAGGGCGGGATATAAATCCAATATCTTCTTCTTCCTGCCTGCCAAGGCACAAGCAAGACACAAAACATTCTTAGCATTGGGTGTTTCCAAGTGTGTGAGTCAATACTGCAAGCGGAAAGTAACGCAGATGACTCCATGTTGTTTGCTTACTGAATGTTGTTCTTCAAACTTTCCGATGCATCTTTTTTTAGCCAAGGCATGGAGCTTCCTTCTAAAGTGTGTTTTGTTCTTTCGCCACTCTTTCCCTGCAGGTGTGGCAATTTGCTGCCTTTGAGCGAAGACAGCCTGGACGTTGAGTCTTTAACAGTCATCTGTTTTCTCTTCCTTCTTCTTCCTTAATAGTCATTTCCCCCTGCGTTGCTGTTTGGACCAAATCCCTTGTTTCTATCTAAACTTTCTTTGCTCTCTTTCTAATCTCAGCCATCAACCATTGGGGAAGCAAGGGTCCCTTTTGATCGAATTGGGGATGCAAGGAGAAAGCTGGGTCTGTTGATTTAGTCGCTCCCTGGATGATGAAGCTGATGATGATAATACTGTTTGATGATGCTAAGCATCAGGGTCTCATTAGACGGCACTTTTGGGATTGGACATTTGCCCAATTCTGTTTTTCTTTGCTTGGGAACCCGGGAAGTCTAACCCCCATCCTGTGTGGAAAGGCAGATTAGGCTTTGTCGGTGAGAGACTAGCCAGATTCCTTGTTGACATGAATTTGCGAGGCCATTTTCCTGCTGAGGGAAACTGGCAAAAAAGCAGGCGGTTTGGCTGGCCTGCTGTGATGTGCTGGCAATTTGTGTCTCTGAAGAGATAACAGGAAGAAATGTTTGTTAAAAACCAGGGTAAAAACCAGGAGACAAGGTCTCAAACAGGGTGGGAAAACCACACACAAGTATTTTGCCCTGTCAACGTTCTGTTTCAGGGTAATTCAAGGAGCCCTACCGAGGCACGCTTGTGATGCAAAAAGCCACGTCCCACTTGTGACAGACAATACAAATTGGTGCCGTTCCTGTGGAAATAAACCTCGAGGCGAGTACTGAAGATGCTTCAGGGCTAACCCAGGAGAAACCCAGGGGGGTTCCAGCAACTGTACTGACACGTAGTTATAAGAACTATACGAACAAGAACTTTGATGGGGGTAAGTAAATAGGCATGCTTAATCTGAAAAGGTGCGGGAGAGAATAACAGGGTTGCCAGCCTCCAGGTGAGGCCTGGAGATCTCCGGCTTTCACAACTGATCTCCAGCTGACAGAGGCCAGCTCCCCTGGAGAAACTGCTGCTTGAAGGGCACTTGGTGTAATCAGTAGACTGATCAAAGCCACCAAGTAATGCACCGTCTTTCAGTTTGCAAAAATATATTACAAGGATTGTGTACAACACATAATAAACAATGCAATAATGATAGAGGCCGGCGGTGCTAGGGCCTTTTAAAGTAACAGAAACCCCAAAAGGGCCAAAAAAACCCATCCCCAAATGAATAGATATAAGTCCAAACTTGGAAACAGTCCAACTGAAATTCACAAAGTGGGTGCACCTGAGGAGTTTAGCTTCAATGCAGCCGCTTTCTTAAAAAGACGTGTCTCTAGATTTTGATGACGTTTCAATTCTTTCTTCAGTTTAATGGCTCAATTATTTAGGAACCCCGTTCTACATTCTCTAATCACAGCATTAAGCTTCTCATTTCAGTGCGAACATCAGGCTCTATGCCAGGGGTGGGGAATCTTTTTTCTGCCAAGGGTCATATGGATATTTATAACATCATTCGTGGGCTATAAAAAATTATCAACTTAAAAAACAGTGCTCCGCCGAGAGAGACTGATTCAGGCCAGGAAAATTAATGCAAATAATTGTTTTTCTATTTGAAGTCATGTGGGGAGAGCCTAATCTGGCACACACACACACCTGGCCCGCCACCCTAGGCAAATGCATAGGTCCAGGGCTTTTTTGTAGAAAAAGCCCAGCAGGAACTCAGTAGCATATTAGACCACATCCCTAATATTAGCATATTAGGTCACACACTCATTAGCATATTAGGCCACACCATCTGGGATAATCAAGTGCAAACTGAACTGTGACAGTAACTTTTCCAGGCCCTGCAGCAATTCTGACCAGCCAGCCAGGCCCCAGGGAGACTGCCGCACAGTACATCTGGGCCCTGTGATCCCTGCCTGGCCCTACGGAGGCTGCTGCACAGTGCGGCTCAGCCCCACAATCCTCGGTGGCCAGCCAGGCCCCAGGGTGGCTGCCACGTGGCTCGGTTTGGTCCAGCAATCCCCAAGGGCCACACCAAGTGACCTCGAGGGCCATATATGGCCCTCGGGATGGAGGTTCCCCACCCCTGCTCTATGCTTTGAAGGGTGGACTCCATGCGGAGGCCCCTCCCCAATCCCCACCCTCTCCCAGCTCCACCTCCAAAGCCTCCAGATATTTTCCAACCCAGATCTGGCAACCCTATTTTAATGGCTTAACTGGCAGCGAATAATCCCATGCAAGGGCATCTGCAGAATTAAACATGCTCCCAAATAATATATGTTCAGAAAGGGGAACGTGGCTTGCTGATTTGAAAGTCAGACAGAGGGAAGGATATTCTTTTTCCATATTGATGAGGAGGATTGTGCCTTCGCTTGGCTGCTCGTTCCTTGGCTTGTTGCTGTCGCGTTCTCGGCAGGCAAAAAAAAAAAAAAAAAGGAATGGGGAACGATCTCTTAAAAATGCATCGAAGCATCAGCACAGTTTGCCTAACCTCAAGTTTGCCCTAGCGCTGTACATTTGAAAACTGCACTCTATTAATATAACCAGCTAGCTGTTCAACCTGTTCCAATGGGAAATGGGCACAGTGGTGATCAAGGTGAGTTTGATTTCTAAATAGATATTTTTTTCATGATCCTTTAGGGAGTCCCGATTCTATTCACTTCCCCAGAGAGTACTGACATTGGGAACTCAAAATCTGCTCGTTGTCCCCGGGCCAAAGGAAGCCCGCCTGAAATCTACCAGGGACAGGGCCTTCTCTGTAACGGCCTCTTTCTGGTGGAACCAGCTGCCAGAAGAGGTGAGGGCCCTGCGGGACCTTGCCCAGTTCTGCAGGGCCTGTAAGACAGCCCTCTTCCGGCTAGCTTATAACTAACCGCCATTGGAAACTGAGTGTAGTTTTAATAGACTGCTGTTATGTTTTTTTTAATGTTTTAATTGTGTAAAATGTTTAAATTTAATATTTTTATGTTAGATTTTATGTGCTGTGAGCCGCCCTGAGTCACTTCGGTGGGAAGGGAGGGATATAAATCGAAACTAAACGAAACTAAACGAAACTTCCAGCAGGAATGCTGACAGTGTAACATCGCATTAAAAACAAACAAACAAAGCTAGCCTAGCACTTCAGCCCCCTGTCCCGTTACTCCATTATCATCCATCAGTTATAGGGCTGCCAATCCCCAGGTAGGTCGGGATGCCTAGAGTATCACAGTAGAAGACTGAAACCAAGCAAAAACTGTGAATAGTTAACGAAAAAGACTTAAGGACAAAACTTCTATTACAAATGTTTAAAGGCAAAAACTTAATAACTAAATTACAAGTGCTTAAAGAAATATAACACAAAAATTCACATTCTCAAAAAATACATCCTAATTACATACACATAGCAATTATCAATCATATACAAATTTCATTATTCCATTATTTCATTTATTCCAGTCCTTTTGATAGCGTCAATTTCCGACTTATAAAAACTCACGACGATTCACCCGTTCCAACAGGCAGAATTAAAGCGCTGGTGCTCCGATAATTCAATAGGAAAAGTTTCTATATTTTCAACATGCTTTTTTCAGTCGTGCCAAATTTTTGGCTTCCAATATTCATGCAAGAACTTTCCAAACGTGAAGTTGAAGTGGGTATGTCGCAAGCCTCTAACAGGAACGCGCTTTTACTTCTGTTTCTGGGAAAACCCTTCCTCAGAGAGGCATATCCCACTGTACTAAAACAGCACATATCATAACATATTACATAACAGTCATGAGTATTCTTACTTCTAAAAACCTAATTATACCAATCATTGCAATACTTACTGAGTTTAATCATCTAACACTTGCGCACAGCACTCAAGCACAGAGAAAACTTGTCCGTGCCACAATCACATTCCCCTCTATATTCACTTCAATCACATGCAGCTGTCTTATCTCTTAAAGTAACCACAATACATAAACAAAAAGAAATGGAAAAAGGAAAACAAACATCCTTACATATGATGTTCACAACTTACACTTATTCAAAGAACTTGGTATCAATTATCATAAAGTAACAGGAAAGATACATAACGGAATTTAAACCCTCTGGCTCCATTGATTTCATTTTAAAAATCCAGAATGCCTCCTCTCTTAATAAAGTTTTCTGAACCTCAGTTTGACTCTGATGTTGTCCCTGATATACATAAAGAACAAAATTTCATATCCATCTCAGTGTGTTCTGCAGAAATAAAGTGATTTGTGAGAGGAGCCTCCACATTTTTTACGCTTGTAAAGCATACATCTTCCACAAGGGAAATTTCCAACAACTCTTCCTGATACTGCAGGAACTTCACACTTGATGTCAGAATGTAATGCTATGAGTTTTGCGGAAGCCAATCATTGGTTTCACCTCATATCCTGGTACTTGTGGAAGATGTAAAGTATGCCCCGTAGCGATGAAAACAAAAGAATTTATACATACAACTAATGGTCAGAGGACCGTTCTTAAATGTTTCAGTTCATGTTCAACATGCCAAATTGTGTACGCAATCGTGTGTGGATGTGGAAAAATTTATATTGGCAACACCATGAGACAGATAAGAGTACGAATTTTGGAACACCAGTCTAGACTTCGCGTAAAAAATTTTAAGGAGATACAGTACCATCTGTGTCTACCAGCAAGAGGGATATAAGGACAGCAGGATTTGGTATCTATTGTTTGCAGCATCCAGTTGGGATCCTATTTGCAATAGAGCATTTGTTTGAGGACTGTGGACTCTCTAAGTTTCAATATTGGGTTAAGAGCATTTGATGCTAGCCATAATAAGCGATGCATGAGTAAAGAATGTAAAGTATTTATTTGAAGTGTGTAATTTCCACAGTGTTTTGTTCCTTCTTCTTCTTCTTCTTCTTCTTCTTCTTCTTCTTCTTCTTCTTCTTCTTCTTCTTCTTCTTCTTCTTCTTCTTCTTCTTCTTTTATTTCTATTCCACCCCTTCCCTCTTTTGGCGGGCTCAGAGCGGAGTACAACAATTTGAATTAAAATCACAATAAAATCATAATAAAAACAACTTCAACATTCAGTAAGAACATAAGAACATAAGAGAAGCCATGTTAGATCAGGCCAATGGCCCATCCAGTCCAACATTCTGTGTCACACAGCGGCCAAATATATACACACACACACACACACACACTGTGGCTAATAGTCACTGATGGACCTCTGCTCCATATTTTTATCTAACCCCCTCTTGAAGGTGGCCATGCTTGTGGCCGCCACCACCTCCTGTGGCAGTGAATTCCACATGTTAATCACCCTTTGGGTGAAGAAGTACTTCCTTTTATCCGTTTTAACCTGTCTGCTCAGCAATTTCATCGAATGCTCATGAGTTCTTGTATTGTGAGAAAGGGAGAAAAGTACTTCTTTCTCTACTTTCTCCATCCCATGCATTAAAGTGCAGTAAAGTGCAATAAGTTAGTTCAGCAAGGTGATATAAAGCAAGAAAGTATAGCTCCACGATACAGTGGTGCAGCGGGCTGTTAGGGCGTAGGGGGAGGCCAACCAATCTAATAGATAAATAGATGCCCGCTGCCTCATCCAAAGACCTGGTGGAACAGCTCAATTTTACAGGCCCTACGAAAGGCCAGCAAGCCAGGTAGGGCCCAGATCTCCCTAGGGAGCTGATTCCACCAGGTCGGGGCCAGGACCAAAAAAGTCCTGGCCCTGGTAGAGGCAAGACGGGCATCCCTTGGGCTGGGAACTATCAGAAAATCCTGTACGCTGTGGTTATCAATCTGTACACTGTGGTTTCTGGTTTGCCTACCCACCTGGAGATTGGCAGCTCTATCAGCAACTGAGTCTGCAGTGAGAAGAGCCAGGGTTCTTCTCAAACATGTCCTCAAACCCAGGCTCAGCTGCTCACTGCTACTCAACAGCACCCACCCCGTGAAAGCCAGTGCCAGCCAGCTTCAGACTAGGATCTGGGAAATCAAGGTTCAAATCCCTTGTCTGCCACAAAGTCTCACCTGGTGACCTTGGCCAGTAACATACTCTCCGCATAACCTACCCCACAGGGTTGTTGTGAAGATAAAATGAAAGAGAAGGACATCAGCTACTTTGGTTCCCCACTGAGGAGAAAGGCAGGGTATAAATGAGGTAAAGATCAACACAGCCAAAGGCGGGGGAAATGAAAGTTATGACTGGGTGTTGGGTATGAAAGAGAGAAAGAAGAAGGGTAGGGGTCCCAACCCTCCCACCCTGGCGGGGGACCCCAGGATTTCCAACCTCTTCCCCCGCTCCCCCAAAAAATGGAAGCGGGGGGGGGAAATGGCGAGCCGCTGCCGCCCCCTCCCCGCCCAGTGAAGCCGTAGGCGGCGGGCCTGCCAGTGCCCAGCAGCAGGAGGAGGCGGCAGCGGCGGAGGAGCTGTCGGCCGAGGGCCTCGCTGGCGGCGTTGGCGCAGCAGGAGCGCGGCAAGGAGATCGGGCGCGCCGGAGCAGCGGAGGCGGCGGAGCCAGGCGCGGCCCAGGGCAGTGAGGGAGCTCTTGAAGGGGTGCAGCACAGCCCCACCAGCACCAGCGCGGCAGCGCCGGAGGCCGAGGAGGAGGCCCCGAGCCCCCGGCCCTGCTCTCCATTCCCGCGCCACCGCCCTGCTTCACCCAGGCCTCCAGCCTCAGGCGGCCGTCGAGGGGCGGGGAGGACGAGCGGGAGGAGGAGGGAGGGACAGCTGCTAGTGCGGCTGCGGCGTGGGAACCTGCGGCTGCGGCGCTTGTCACAGCCTTGATATTGGCTCCACCCCTAACATCTCCTGGCTCCACCCCCAAAGTCTCCTGGCTCCACCCCCAAAGTCCCCAGCTATTTCTTCAATTGGACTTGGCAACCCTAAAGAAGGGAAAGGTGAGAACGTGGGCATTGCCTGGAGGAGAGAAAGAGGAAATTGTGTAGGGAGTAGAGTACAGAGGAAAGTGAAGTGCTTCCTGAAAAATCTTTGAGGGTTCCCCACCATGCAGCTGGGCCCAAATGGCTGCCAGTGTGCAACTGGGACATAGTTTTCTTGGGTCGAGGCTACCGGGGGGAGGGAAAGGAGGTAAAATTGAAAACAGGGGAAAAGATCAAGGTAGGTGGGAGCAGGACTTTTTTTTGTAGCAGGAACTCTTTTGCATATTAAGCCACACACCCCTGATGTAGCCATTCCTTCAAGAGCTTAGAGGGCTCTTCTTACATGGCCTGCTGTAAGCTCTTGGAGGATTGGCTACATCCGGGGGTTGTAGCCTAATATGCAAAGGACTTCCTGCTACAAAAAAAAAAAAGAGCCCTGGGTGAGAGGAAGGGGAGATGGAAGCAGGCGTGCTTGTAATGTAGATATACCCATGGATTAACAGAACCTCACTTGTTTATCGTGAGAGCAAACTCCACTGATAGCCAACGGCTTAATATGTTTGCCAAAGACTGTTAGCATAATGAATACTGAAATATACAACTGATTAATTCCAGAACAACACTATTAGAATGACTGAGATTTCTCCGGAGGTCATGGGTTGTGGATTATCACCCCTCTTTGCTTTGTATGCAATTTAGTTCTTGTTTGAGAAGTGTCAATACGAGCCACGAAGGCTCTTCGGACTTTCAGCATGTTTTTCTAGACAAAACCCTTTTGTTTGGATCGATCCTCCTAATACATATTCTCCCACGGAGCTGAGGATGCTCCTGGAACGGGGAAGTTATCTGAATTGCTGATGGATCGCTTTTGACATGCCGTCCATGTTCAAAACAGAATCAAATGCAAAATGCGTCACTCGGCGCCGGAGTAAACCTATCGGAATGATTCATGCAGTGCACCAGGGACTCCATTTCATAGGAATTCTCCCCGAAATGGCAAAAGGGATCAGTATCCAAGGTGCATTCCGCTGGAAGATGTTTTATGTTCCATGTGTCGGAGGTGTTTTTGAACAGCACAATATTTCACCTGCCGTGTTTGCATTGCTAGGTTAGCCTAATAAAGCACACCTTCACTGGGGACAGAATATTCATTTTTAATTCAAGTACAGTTGACTCTTCCAGACAAGTTTTCCTCCTAGGGAAGGGTCCATAGTTCAGTGAGAGTGGTTGCCGTCAAGAAATTCCCAAGTTCAATCCCAGTTGATTT
Source organism: Heteronotia binoei (assembly GCF_032191835.1). Lineage (NCBI taxonomy): Eukaryota > Metazoa > Chordata > Lepidosauria > Squamata > Gekkonidae > Heteronotia > Heteronotia binoei. The sequence continues at coordinate 14,747,251 of NC_083233.1, forward strand.
GTCTCTGTACAAGGGAATCTGATATGCTTATCCACCAGTGCTTTTTTTGCAGCAGGAACTCCTTTGCATATTAGGCCACACACCCCTGATGTAGTCAATCCTCCAAGAGCTTATAGAGCTCTTAGTGCAGGGCCTACTGTAAGCTCCAGGAGGATTGGCTATCCCAGGGGTATGTGGCCTAATATGCAAAGGAGTTCCTGCTGCAAAAAAGCCCTGTTATACACCATTCAGTTATAGTTGCCAACCTCCAGGTGGGGCCCAGAGATCTTCTGGAATTTCAACTGATGTCCCAGGCTACAGAGATCAGTTCCCCAAGAGAAAATGGCTGCACTGGAGGGTAGATTCCATGACATTATAACCCAGGGGTGACCAACGGTAGCTCTCCAGGTGTTTTTTGCCTACAACTTCCAACAGCCCCAGCCAGCATGGCCAATGGCTGGGACTGATGGGAGTTGTAGGCAAAAAACATCGGGAGAGCTATCGTTTGCCACCCCTGTTATAACCAACTCAGGTCCCTCTTCTCCCCAGATCCTATCTTCCATGGACTCCAATCCATATCTCCAGGAATTTCCCAACCCAGCACTGGCACCTTATATTAAATAGAGACTGGTGCAAGATTTGCAAGTATGGAGAGAGAGGTATAATATTCATACATGCGGCATACTTCTCTGAGAAGTTAGAGAGGCAGTGTGAGCAGACTGAGTTTCCTTTGGATAAGAGCTCTGGAGACTTTTGGGGACTTTGGTACTCATGGCTTGAATCCAGCCATTCACAAGCAAAAACAGAAACAGAGATAATGCAGTTCTGTGTATGCAAGACCTTGTGTAATACATAGCACTTTCCTTCCTATATATTATAGCAGGCGGTGATCAGGGACTTATTTTTCTTTCTAAAACCTGCCATGATTGTGCTGGGGGGGAGGTGAAGGTAAAGGAGGGGTGGACCTTCACCTGGTGGGTTGGAGGGAGGGGGAGGCGCTGCGGAGGGGGAGAGGCCGCCAGAGCCACGGGGAGATCGAGGGTCATCAGAGCAACGGCGGCAGAGAGAGTGGGGGCCACCAGAGTGGGGGGCCCCTCCACCCAAAGTTTTATTTTGCCCCCCCCATCTGAAATTTTCTGGCTACAGGCCTGATGGGTGTTAATGGTGCATTACTAGTGGTGGGCAAGGAGCCCAGCATATTGTTAGAGAGTGCCCGTTTCCTATAGAATCATAGAACGAAGGGGCCATCCAGGCCATCTAGTCCAACCCCCTGCTCAATGCAAGATCAGCCTACAGCATCCCTGACCAGGGTTCGTCCAGCTGCAGCTTAAAGATTGCCCTTGAGGAGGAGCTCCTCACCTCCCTTGGTAGCTGATGCCACTGTTGAACAACTCTTACTGTAAAGATGTTTTTCGTCATATCCAGGCGATACCTTCCTTCCCACACTTAATTTGAACTCATTGTAATGATTCCTCTCCTCCGCTGCCAACGGGAACAGCTCCCTGCCCTCCTCTACTTCACAGCCCTTCAAATACTTCAAGAGAGCAGTCGCGTCCCCTCTCAACCCCCTCTTCCCCAGTCTGAACATTTCCAAGTTCCCCAGCCTTTCCTCATAGAGCCTGGTCTTTAAGCCCTTGGTCGTCCTTGTCGCTCTCCTCTGTACCCTCTTCTTTCTGTCCACATTTTTCTTGAAGACCTCCAGAACTGTACACAATACTCCAGGTGTGGCCTGTCCGATGCAGTGTACAGCAGAACCATGACATCTTGCGATCTAGAAGTTATGCCTCTGTCGATACATCCCCAAGATGGCATTTGCCTTTTTTGTTGTTGTTGCTGCATCACACTGGCTGCTCATATTTAACTTATTGTCCCCCCGTACCCCACGTTCTTGTCCACACACTCTTCTACCCAGAAGTGTATTCCCCATCCAGTATGTGTGTTTCTTATTTTTGTTACCAAGATGTAGAACTCAGCACTTATCCTCCTTCAATTGCATCTTGTTCACTTCTGCCCACTTTTCCAGCATGTTCAGATCTCGTTGAATGCCACCTCTAACTTCAGGTGCATTCGCTGTTCCTCCCAATTTGGTGTCATCTGAAAATTTAATGAGAAGCCCCTCTGCGCCCTCATCCAGATCATTGATAAAAATACTGAAAAATACCGGGCTCAAAACTGAGCTCTGTGGCACACCACTGGACATTTCCCTCCATTCAGATGTAATGCCATTGACAAACTGCTCTTTGAGAGCCGTTCTTCAACCAGTTCCCTATCCACCTAACTGTTCTGGAGTCCAGTCCACTGTCCTCTAGCTTACCCATCAAAACATCATGGGGAACCCTGTCCAAAGCTTTACCTGAAACCTAGGTAAACAACATCAACAGCATTCCCTTGATCCAGTATGCTCACCATTCAATCGAAGAAGGAAATGAGGCTGGTCTGGCAGGATCTGTTAGGAACAAATCCATGCTGACTCCCCTGGATCACAAAATTGTCCTTTAGGTGCTTGCAGACTGATCCCTTTAAAATCTTCTCCAGTATCTTCCAAGGGAAAGAGGTCAGACAGACTGGCCTGTTGTTTCCTGGGTCATCCTTCCTCCCTCCCTTTTTTTGAAGATTGGGATGACATTCGCCCTTCTCCATGTCTTGTGGCACATCTCCTATCCTCCAAGAGGTCTGGAAGATGATTGACCAAGGCTCTGTAAGCTCTCTGGAAAGTTCTTTGAGATCTCTTGGGTGCATACCATCCAACCCATGGGATTTGTACTCATTCAATCCTGCCAGATGCTTCTCAACTACCACTCTGTCCATGCTAACCAGCAGCCCAGACGTTGCACTTTGCCTACCACCCTCTCTAGATGAGCCTGTACTGTGGTGGTGGTGGGGGGGAACTGAGGCAAAATAGGCATTAAGCCTTTCTGTTTTCTCTGAGTCAGAGTTTCTCCATTTCCCCCCAACAGTTGGCCCAATGCCTCTTTTATCTTGTGTTTGCTCTTCACATCTCCAAAGAAGATTTTCTTGTTGTATCTAGCCTCCCTGGCCAGCTTTAGCTCACCATGAGCTTTGGCCTCTCTGATGGCTGACCTACAGTGCCCAGCAACCCATAGATTCTCTTCTTTAGAGGTGAGCCCCTGTCTCCATTTCTTGAACATTTCCTTTTCTCCCTTAGCTGATATCAGAGTTCTCTGTTCATCTACAATGGCTTTTTGGATACTGTTCTACATAGTGATGGCTTGAGCTTGCAAGAATTTCGCACTAGACCTTTAGTCCTGGTTTAGCCCTGTCCCTAAGCTGACATTCTACACTAAAATCATAGAAATCATAGAGTTGATTTATCTGATTCTATGATTCTAGTGTAGGATGTCAGTTTGGGGACAGGGCTAAACCAGGATTAAAGGTCTAGTGCGTAATTTGTCCCTGTTTTAGCAGAGCCCACCCCTCACTTGCTCCTTTCTCTTCCAGCAGCCTTGCCCATGGAATAACGCTCATCATGCCTCTGAGTTTATTAAAGTCCGCCCTACTGAAACCTAATATACATGTGTGGGTATGAACTTTTGTGGTCCCCACAGCAAAAGAAATTCTAGCAGGACATGGTCACTTCCCCTCAAAGCCCCACCACCTTCACCCCATCGACCATCTCTTGCCTGTTGGTCAATATTTAGTCAAGTATGGTTGAGGCTCTCATAGCTTCCTCCACCATTTGATGAAGAAAGTTGTCAGCCAGACAGTTCAGGAGTGTGTGTGACTGTGGATGCTTTGTGGAGTTTGTCTCCCAGCACACATCAAGGAAGCTGAAGTCACCCATAACTACCAGGTCATGCTGTCTGGATCCTCTGTCAAGCTGTTCAAGGAGGACAGCATCCACCTCTTCATCCTGGTCAGGAGGTCTGTAGCAGAGCAGACTCCAACCACAATACTTTTTGTCCTTCCTTCCCTTATCCTCACCCAGACACTTTCCACTGGACCGTTGCCCTTCTCCTCCAGTATTTCCTGCCCAAACCAACCCTTTCTTCACATACAATGCCACTCCACCTCCTCTTCGACACTTCCAGTTTTTCTTGAACAACTCATATCCATCCACTGCTACATTCCAGTCATGGGAATCATCCCACCAAGTCTCTGTAACGCCTACTAAATCATATCCCTCCAGCTGCATTAGAAGCTCAAGTTCTTCCTTCTTATTGCCCAAGCTTTGGGCATTTGGTTCACAGACACTGGAAGCCTTGCACCTTTGGCTTCATTAGACCCAGCCCTCCCAGACAGACCTCTGTTGTTTGCTCTCCGTTAAAATCCCTATGCTGGTCATCTAATGACTGCCTTCTATTGCTCCCTGCCTGGATCATCTGCAGAATCCCACGTTCTTACCTGTTTATCACAGCTGGGCTTTGGAGCCCCTTTTAAGGATGAATCGCTCTTCTTTTGACTGTGCTCCACTGGGCCAAGTTGGTGCAGGTGGCTCAGAGGCGATTGTGATGGAGCTATAGTAGTGGTTGTTTGCATTGTTTGTTGAGTCGTTGTGTGCTTATCTTTCTCTTCTTCCAAAGAGCTTGGGGTGGCATACTTGGACCTCCCTCCATCATTTCCTGCTGCTGGAGTTTTGGCAAAAGGGCAATGTGTCAAGAGCCTTGCCATGAATTGTATTATGTATCTTTCTGTTGCTCATCCCTGCTGCTTGCCTCCCTGCGCTAGGCCTCACTTATCTATGTAACTTGTTATTCAAGCTTTTTCCTCCGGTCAGAGCAAGGACTCAAGGCCAGTTGCTGAATTAGATGCAATAAGAAAGCACCCGCATTCCCAGGACTATGGGGTGGGGGGCTCGCCAAAAGTTCCCACTTAATGTTCCCGCTTTTGCTTGAAAGTATAATGGTTGCGTCAACCTACATAAGGGGGCCTCTGATGTAAGACGTTAGTCTTAGCAAAACCCACGTTTTGCCTCCAAGCTGTCCATAGAATAAACCTGCCTATGTGAATAGACTGTGTGATTTCTTATTTCTTTTTATTTTAGTAAATTTCTATTCCGCCCATTCCCTGTAGGACTCAGGGTAGAGTACAACATATGATAAAACAATAAAATACAATAAAAACATTTTATAAACAGACAACTCAACAACACTCAGATTACCATGACATCACATATTGCCCAACATAGCCATCTCACATCATGATATCTCATATGGATGGCAGTTTTTATTCAATTTCCTAGCACAGATGACAGTGCTGGCCGGGGAGGCCAACCAGATCAAGAATAGATGCCCACAGCCTCAGCTAAAAGCCTGGCGAAACAGCTCCGTTTTACAGGCCCTACGGAAAGCTAATAAGCCAGGCAGGACCCGGATCTCAATAGGGAGCTGATTCCATCACGTTGGGGCCAGGACTGAAAAAGCCCTGGCCCTAGTTGAGGCGAGGCGGGCGTCTCTTGGGTCAGGGACGGCCAACAGATGTTGGGAGGCCGAACGTAACAACCTCCTGAGCATATATGGAAAGAGACGGTCCCGCAGGTATGTTCTTGAGCTTCTGGGGGACTTGACACAATGTACCAATAAAAGCCAGAAAGCTCAAGAATGCAGTCAGGATGACTAACATGGGCTTTCGTGTTTTCATTTGGGCCATTTCGTTCGTACTGAGCTACGTGCAAGTTAAGTGCTTAAGCAGCCGCTTTTCATGAGGACACCGCTTTTTATTGCCTGTTGCTTGGAAGTGAAATTCCCCCTCCCCATTGTTACCTTCTTCTAGGGGAACAAAAGGCTTGGAGATGACCTCTCTGGGAGAGTAACCTGCTGAAGGAATGACGTTTGAGCTTCCTTTGTCTCGCTGGCCCTGCGCTGCAATCCCACTGGTTGGGTCGGAGATGTGCCCTGAAGGCGACTCCGTTGCTAAGCATCGGTGACAAAAAGCACTTCATGGAGACTTTCATGGCAGAACGCTGTGGAGAAGACACTGCCTACCTGCACGCCCAATGTAACAGCTCAGTACTTGGGCATGGGGAAGGCAGAGGAGGTTACGTCTGTCAGACGTATCAAAGAATAATTCCACATACAATATGCAAATATTTCAGCAATTAGAATTTTTTTCCTTAATCTCCCATTGTTCTCAACTTTTAACTAGAACAGGGGTGTCAAACATGCGGCCCGGGGCCGAATCGGGCCCCTGGAAGGTTCCTATCAGGCCCCCGAGCAACTGGTCTCCTGTCTGTTTCCTTCTCCCTCTCTCTTGCTTCCTTCTGCATAGCTCGCTTTCCAAGGCTTGCTCAATCACATAGCAGAGCTACAGAGCAAAATCTTGATCTTCTCCATTGGTTGAGGCTCCTTCCTCTCCTGGTCCCCTGGGGAGGGAAGGAAAGAGCCAGAGCTTCCTTTACCCAGTTTTCTGGATCCCATGGGAGAAATATAAAGAAAGCACCTTTAAGACCAACAAGGGCTAATGTTTTAAGCATGTTTTATTTTAAGGGTTTTTTTTTTTAAACTCTTTAGTCGTGTTTGTCTGTGTCTTTTAAAAAGTTTGTATCTTAAATAGGTACACACATGGCCCGGCCTGACAAGGTCTCATTTATGTCAGATCCAACCCTGATAACAAATGAGTTCGACACCCCTGATCTAGAAGGCATTTATTTGTTTGTTTGTTTGTTTGTTTATTTATATCCCGCCTTCCCCACCGAAGCAGGCTCAGGGCGGCTAACAACATCATAGTATCAACAATAAAACAGTAAAAACAATCACAATCACAAGTCCATCAAAATTAAAACAGGTTACAATTTAAAACTATTAGTACAGTGTTAAAACAACAGTTTGGTGCTAACTTCATGCCATTCTTTGGTGGTGTTGGGCATCTACACATTTTGGTCAAAGGCCATTCAAAATAGTGTTGTTTTGCAGGCCTTGCGGAACTGGGCAAGGTCCCGCAAGGCTCTAACGTCGTCTGGGAGTTGGTTCCACCAGTGGGGGTCCGCAATAGAGAAGGCTCTTTCTCTAGTAGCCTTCAATTTCGCCTCCCTGGGGGGGATTGATTGTCCTGATGTATTTTAAGTGTGAAAGAATTGTCCTTCAAGGAACTCAGGGAGAACTTAGCGATGCTGCAGTAAATCTCGTCTTGGAAGTGTGGGACGGTGGTGGAAGTGAAGGTCTCCAGTTCGGAAAAGGTGGGTAACTTGCTATCTGAGGTAGACTCCCAACCCTGGTTCAGCTCAGCTGATAATCAGTTCAGATCAGATCAACACTATACTGCCACATGTTCCTCTCCTCCCCTTCCTTTCTCAGACTCAGTTGGGGAGGAGAAAGAAATGGAACTGTGGAGATCACAAAGACAGACACAGTATTGACTCTGTTATACTCCAATTGCTCTCTCAGTAGCTCAATAAAGGTTTCTAAGCCTGCTTAGAAATGCTGCACTGCCACCAGGAACACTGGAACCTATCATTTTAATTCCTTTTGGAATTAGTCAGAACTAAATAGTCAGAACTAAAGTCCTCTTCAATGTGGATTCTTGCGAGCAAAAATTTTAGTTTGTGAGCTACTGGCATTAAAGCTGTGAGCTACTGCATAAATTAGTTTGCTCCGGGGCCATTTTTCCTGATTAATGTGTGAGGTAGAGGCTAAAAAACTGTGAGCTAGCTCGCACTAACTCAGCTTAGAGGGAACCCTTTACTATTTCTGGTGGCAACGGAAGGCTTTTGAGAACATTTGTAAGCCTCTGTTGTGTTCATGGGACCACAGTGGGAACTTAAAGGTAGGTCTCATTGTTCTTAGATTCCTTTGACATATGGCTTGGATCACTTTGTTGAGTGTTCTCAGCTTTGCATGGTCTAGAGCTCCTGGCCATACGTTCATAGATTCTCTTGCAGTCTCGTGGTCATTCATGTTTTCCATCTGTAAAATGGATATGTTGTAGTTTCCTGGAATATAATCAATAACATTAATCCCTATTACTGTACACATCCTGGTGGGGCCTGAGAACCTCCTGGAATTATAATCGATCTCCAAACTACATAGCTCAGTTACCTTGGAGAAAATGGGATGGACCCTGGCTTGTATGCCACTGAGGGTCCTCCCCAGGCTCCACCCCTAAGCCTTCAAAAATTTCCTGAGCTGGAGTTGGCAAGCCTATGAGTTCCCAAAGAACATGCTGGATGAGTCATCTGTGTTCCTACAACTGAATCATAGAATCATAGAGTTGGAAGGGACCTCCAGGGTCATCTAGTTCAACCCCCTGCACAATGCAGGAAACTCACAAACACCTCCCCCTAAATTCACAGGATCTTCATTGCTGTCAGATGGCCATCTAGCCTCTGTTAAAAAACCCTCCAAGGAAGGAGAGCCCACCACCTCCCGAGGAAGCCTGTTCCCCTGAGGAACCGCTCTAATGGTCAGGAAGTTCTTCCTAATGTTAAGCCGGAAACTCTTTTGATTTAATTTCAACCCATTGGTTCTGGTCCTACCTTCTGGGGCCACAGAAAACAATTCTGCACCATCCTCTATATGACAGCCCTTCAAGTACTTGAAGATGGTGATCATATCACCTCTCAGCTCCTCTCCAGGCTAAACATCCCCAACTCCTTCAACCTTTCTTCATAGGACTTGGTCTCCAGACCCCTCACCATCTTCGTTGCCCTCCTCTGGACCTGTTCCAGCTTGTCTATATCTTTCTTAAAATGGAGATTCTGTCCCCTGGTTTGGTTCACTCTGAACCACCCATGCTGGAGGACTATCATGAGGGTTACCAGCAGGCCTTGAATTCAGCAGGAGCTCACAGGAGCACAGCTCCTGAACCTGATGGCCCCTCTCCTCCTCTCCCTACTTTGTCCATTGAATAGTAGGTGCAGCTGCATAACAATCCCTGGATTAGGAGAGCAAGCAGCCAGTCAGCCACCAGGAGCTTTGCCACACACCCCAGAAGCCCTCATTAACCCCTGGAAAGCCTGCGCCACCCTTTCTCCACTTCTTATATGATTTTGGGTGACAGGTGGCTTGCTGGCCTTTTGGCTGTGGGGGGGAGGGCAGCCAAGGAGAGTCCCAGGTGAGCGAGGCCTGCTTGGGCTGGCTGGATCTTTAGTCAGCCCAAGCAGGCCTCGCTCACCCGGGGCTCTCCTTTCTTTAGTTGGGTTGCTTTTGGCTAGTGGGGGGGGGGGCGTACGCTAATGAGTTATGCTAATGAGCTCCACCACCTATCTTTCAGCAAAATGACCCCTGATTACCAGTGATATTAGTTGGGCATCTAGCTTAAAAGTAACTCACCAGAACCCTAGGACTGTGTAAAAGTGAATGGTTTCATTGGACTGCTACATATTAATTGCTGCGGTTTTACTGCAATTGCTCCCTGTCTGCTGCTTTTATCTGGTCTTTGCCCTTCTCTCCTCTGTTCCTTGGATAGGCTAATAAAGTCTTTTGATTTTGTCTCAAGAGCTGATCGGCAAGACTTGAACTTGTCTGTGCAAGAGATGCCACCAACTCCTTCTTGCCATGAGTCTTGCGATTTACAGTTTTCACAGGACAGGACATTCTCCACATGATAGACCTGACACAAGGATGGATTTGGGTAGCAGCGGGGACACTACCACGTGGTATGGCAGGAGCTGTAGAAAGTTACAAGGAAAGTGAGAGCCAGGGATCATCATCTCCTGATGTAAGGGGAAAGGGGAGATAAAGGAGGAGGAACGCTCCTGCATCATCATTATTTAAGGTCCTCTGGATGGGCAGAAAGACATATCCATGTTGGACTTCTTGGATTTGACTATACATCTGAAATACACAAAGGAATTGCTTCTGGACTGGGCCAGTATAATGCTCTGGTCTGATATTGGGAAGAAGAAGAAGAATTGCAGATTTATAGCCTGCCCTTCTCTCTGAATCAGAGACTCAGAGCGGCTTAAAATCTCCTATATCTTCTCCCCCCACAACAGACACCCTGTGAGGTGGGTGGGGCTGAGAGGGCTCTCACAGCAGCTGCCCTTTCAAGGACAGAGTCTCAGAATGGCCTACAATCACTTTTCCCTTCCTCCCCCACAACAGACACCCTGTGAGGTGGGTGGAGCTGAGAGGGCTCTCACAGCAGCTGCCCTTTCAAGGACAGAGTCTCAGAACGGCCTACAATCTCCTTCTTCTTCTTCCCCCACAACAGACACCCTGTGAGGTGGGTGGGGCTGAGAGGGCTCTCACAGCAGCTGCCCTTTCAAGGACAGAGTCTCAGAACGGCCTACAATCTCCTTTCCCTTCCTCCCCCACAACAGACACCCTTTGAGGTGGGTGGAGCTGAGAGGGCTCTCACAGCAGCTGCCCTTTCAAGGACAGCGTCTCAGAACGGTCTACAATCTCCTTTCCCTTCCTCCCCCACAACAGACACCCTGTGAGGTGGGTGGAGCTGAGAGGGCTCTCACAGCAGCTGCCCTTTCAAGGACAACCTCAGCCAGAGCTATGGCTAACCCAAAGCCATTCCAGCAGGTGCATGTGAAGGAGTGGGGAATCAAACCCTGTTCTCTCAGATTAGGGTCGACACACTTAACCACTACACCAAACTGGCTCTCTTAAGCTATTGGATGATGTTGTGTTTGGGGAATATTATTGGTCAAGAGGAGCACTGCGTTGCAAAAGACTGACATGGAGTACAGTGACTAGAATTTGAGTGGTATACAGTGATAAGTAGTCTTTGGACCACCTTTCCTCATTTCCAACTAATGAATTGGTCCTTCAGACAGAGGGGAAGCAGCAAACAGCCACCCCTCCATCACGCACGGACCTGACTCCATTCATGGAGTGAACACTGTTAGCTATTATCTGAATAGTTCTGCTGTACATCACTTGTGCTGTACATCACTTGAGAACACTTGTGCTGAAAAGCTCCCCATAAATCTTGTTTCTGTGTGTGTGTGTGTGTGCCATCAAGTTGCAGTAGATTTATGACAATTCCAGAAAGGGGTTTTCAAGGCCAGTGAGAAGCAGAGGTGGCTTGCCATTGCCTTCCTCTGCAGAGTCTTCCTTCCAAATATTGAGCCTACTTAGCTCCCAAGATCTGACGAGATGGGGTTGTACCATGCGACCTTCCCTCCCCATAAATGAAGATATTGAATTTACACCCCGCCCTTCACTCTGAATCTCAGAGCAGCTTGCAATCTCCTCTGCCTTCCTCCCCCACGACAGACACCCTGTGAGGTGGGTGGGGCTGAAAGAGCTCTTTCAGCAGATGCCCTTTCAAGGACAACCTCTGCCAGAGCTATGACTGACCCAAGGCCATTCCAGCAGCTGCAAGTAGAGGAGTGGGGAATCAAACCCTGTTCTCCCAGATAAGAGTCCGTCCACCTAACCACTACACCAAATTGGCTCTTATAAAGAAACAAAAAAGGAAAGAAAAAGAGCAAACAGAAAAATGTACTATTACAGAATTATAATAGTTGTGTACCAGATCCGTTTCAAGGTCTTACTTCTGACATTCAAAGCCTTACGCGGCCTGGGACTGACCGATTTATGGGACCGCCTCTCCCCTCATGTGCCCTGAAGATCATTAAGATCTAGCTCACAACACCTACTGACCATACCTGGCCCAAAGGACGTCCGGTTTGCCTCAACCAGGGCCAGGGCCTTTTTGGCTTTGGCCCCAGCCTGGTGGAATCAGCTCCCTATAGAGATCCAGGCCCTTACTGAATTACTACCTTTTTGTAAGGTCTGCAAAATGGAGCTATTCCGCCAGGCCTTCGGTTGAGGCAGCGAGCGTCCTACTCCCCCAACTGGCCTCTATGCTATGACACCATCTCTGCTGCATTACCATCGTTTATTTAACCACGTCATAGACATCAGCATGTTGCAAATGTATTTAACAATGCCACCCTCTACAATTTGATTTATGGCTTGTGCATTGCTTATTATACTGTTTGTTTTATTCGCTTTTAACCGTATAATTTAAATGGTTATTTAAAAATGATGTTATCTGCCCTGAGCCTATTTTTGGGAAAGGGCGGAATACAAATTGACTAAATAAATAAATACCATCATAGTATATTTTACAAGACAGCGGCAGGTATCTCAAGGAACCTTCCTTCAAGATAAAAACAGCCCTTAAAGAGATTTACCCTCTTCTAAGGCCATTGACTTGGACTTAGAAGGGTTTAACTTTGGTTAGAATTGCACAATAAGAGGCTTTCCCCCCATTTTAAGTGGCTCTTACGTTGAAGAAAAGAGCCATGCAAATAGAAGGAGGAATCTAGGAAGGTTTCAGATTTCAGTGGAGTGCAAAGATGAGGCCTACTCTTCTGAGGATTTATTGACTTTTTCTAGGGTTGCCATGTCCCTCGGAGCCTCCGGTGACGGACTCACCTGTGAGTGACGCCATCGCGCCAGTGATGTCACACAACAGCCACTCTAGGTGGTTCTGGGAAAACTCTATGATTTTCCCAGATGCTCTAGCCATTTGGGAGGCTATTGTACCATAGAGTTTTCCCTCCCAAATGGCTAGAGTGTCCGGGAAAACCATAGAGTTTTCCAGGAAATGCCTAGAGTGGCTGCCACGCGACATCACCAGCATGATGACATCACTTCCAGGTGACATCATTGTGCCGGCAACATCGGGGGAGGTTCCCCCGACCGGCCCAATGTGGCAGCCCTAACTTTTGCTTTAAGGCTTCAAGATTGCAGGGGTGACCCAGGAGGGGCTTATTAAAATATTTTATTGGTTTTTTTGTTAATATGACAGGAAAAACCCTCCCCTCAATGTCCTTTTCCTGTCAATCATTAGGGGTTTGAGTCTGAAAGGAAGGCATGTTTGTCAGCTTTTTAAGCTCAATGAGCGCCCCAAGTAACAAAATAGGTGGCTGGGAAAACCTGTTTTCTCAAAGCAACTTCAGGATGAAATAGCCTTTTTTATTGTTTACTTCCACGTTTTGAATGAACTTTGGTTAAAGCTCGCCTCCTGCACCTGCTCTCTTTCCGAAAACTGTCTCTTCAAATTCGCCAGACTGATTTGTCATTTTCTTATGTGCCACAACTGGTTCTGTCTGCCATCGCCGCCTGTTTCGGATATGGGCTAATGCCCGGTGACAGATGCAGCTGTGTCCCTGGAAGGCCAGGAAACAGGCAGGAAGGGAAGACGGCGCGGGGGGGGGGGGGAGGACGGGCTCATCTTCTCCGTGTAGTTTCAATGAACGATTCCCCTTCCTGACGTCAAGTGGGTTTGGTTCGTATCTTGTTTTAGGGCGGATGGTGGCAGCCGTACATGCACATCGACAAACCCACAAATGTTTGAAAAGAGCTGTGCATTTTGTTCATTGCTTGGAAATATACTGGGGGAACGCAAGCAATTACTACTGTCAGCATTCATGGGCAGTTTTTAGGCATTCCTAATGTTCATCTGGGATTATCAAACACTGATATATGAATAGGGACATTTGACACAGTCTGGGTACCCATGATAACTAGGGTGCCAGCTCCTGGGCAGTCCTCAATAATCAGGTCTCTTGCCTGATTATTGAGGATTGGCCACTAGTTGACACCTTAGTTATCATGGGTACCCAGATTGTGTCAAATTTTTTGACCCCCAAAGCCAGATCTATATACCCTCTCCTCAGGCCACTACAATACCGCCAGAATTCAGAGCAAAAAGCCCACACAAAGCAAAGGTTACAGTTTCTCACCCAGCCCCGCCCCCCAATTGCGAGTTCAGTACAAGGTGCTGGTTATGACCTTTAAAGCCCTTTATGGCCTGGGACCTGCCTACCTTAGGGACCGTCTCTTCCCACATGTTCCCCAGAGAGTGCTGAGATCGGGGTCTCAGAACCTCCTTATAATCCGTGGGCCAAAGGAGGCCCGTCTGAAAGCGACCAGGGCCTTTTCGATTGCAGCCCCCTGTTGGTGGAACCAGCTCCCGGAGGAGGTGAGGGCCCTGCGGAACCCTGAACAGTTCCGCAGGGCCTGTAAAACAGCCCTCTTCCGGTTGGCATACAACTGACTGATACCGGGATGCCTGAATATTTAAACTTATGAACATCAGAATATTTGACCACTGGAATACTTGAAGAACTGACTTAAGGAAGAGGTAGCATAGCATAGTATATTGATGTGAGTTTTATGTATTTTTATGTATTTTATTGTATAATCATTAATGTATTTTAAACTGATTTACTGTTAGCATTCTGTGTTGTAAGCCGCCCTGAGCCCGCTTTGGTGGGGTAGGGGGGGATATAAATCGAACAAACAAACAAACAAATAAATAATCTGGTGCCGAGACAGTCTCTGAAAAGGAGATACGGTGTCCTTGAATTCCAGATGCAAACATCCCCGCCAGGGTGGAACGAGTACTTCATATGTTGCAAACCAAAGGAAAGCAAGCAGGCAAGGCAGTACAGAGCAGAACCCCCCTCCCCCCCAACATTTCCATTCCAGTTACAGCAAATGCAGACATCAACAATATTCATGGCAAGGCCCTTGACGTAGCGGTGCCTAAATGTCCACAATTTTGGTTTTGTGTGCTGTTCACCAGTTGTGAACAAGGTGCTGATTCAAGGGGGCGGGCAGGCTTGCAGCTCAGTGTTAGAGCGTCTTCTTGCCACACAGAAGGTCCCGCCACCCACTTAAGCAAAGGAGCTCTGAATCAGGGCCTTTGAAGATGACCATAATAGTGGTGGTTGTTGCTGTTCCGTTGCACAATCGAGTCCAACTCTTTGCGACCCCATGGACAGTCACGCCAGGCCCTCCTGTCTTCCACCATCCTCCGAAGTCTGCTCAAATTCGTGTTTGTTGCATCAGTAATGCTGTCCAGTCGTCTCCTCTTTTGCCGTCCCCTTCTTCTCTTGCCTTCTGTCTTTCCCAGCATCAGGGTCTTCTCCAGGGAGTGCTCCCTTCTCATTTGATGGCCAAAGTATTTGAGTTTCAGCTTCAGCACCTGACTTTCCAGGGAACAGTCTGGGTTGATTTCCCTTAGGACTGACTGATTGGATCTTCTCGCAGTCCAAGGGACTCTCAAGATTCTTTTCCAGCACCACAGCTCAAAAAAAATCTATTCTTCTGCACTCGGCCTTCCTTATGGTCCAGCTCTCACAGCCATACATTACTACTGGGAATACCATCGTTTTGACTATACAGACTTTTGTTGGCAGGCTGATGTCTCTACTTTTTATTATACTGCCCAGGTTCGCCATAGCTCTCCTCCCAAGGAGCAAACGTCTTTTAATTTCATGGCTACAGTTGCCATCTGTAGTAATCTTGGATCCCAGAAATGTGAAGTCTGTCACTACTTCCATGTCTTCCCCTTCTATTTGCCAAGGAGTGATGGGGGCGGATGCCATGATCTTAGTTTTTTTGATGTTGAGTTTCAAGCCTACTTTTGTGCTCTCCTCTTTCACCCTTAACAAGAGGTTCTTTAGGTCCTCCTCACTTTCTGCCATTAGAGTGGTGTCATCTGCATACCTGAAGTTGTTGATGTTTTTCCCAGCAATTTTAATTCTGGTTTGTGCTTCATCCAGGTCAGCATTCTGCATGATGCACTCTGCATATAAATTAAATAAGCAGGGTGACAATATTCATCCTTGTCGAACTCCTTTTCCTATTCTAAACCAATCAGTTGTTCCATATCCCATTCTGACAGTTGCTTCTTGACCCTTGTACAGGTTTCTCAGGAGACATGTGAGGTGGTCTGGTACTCCCATCTTTTTAAGGACTTGCCACAGTTTGTTGTGATCCGCACAATCAAAGGCTTTAGCATAGTCAATGAAACAGAAATGGACATTTTTCTGATACTCCCGTGCTTTCTCCATAATCCAGTGAATGTTGGCAATTTGATCTCTAGTTCCTCTACCTCTCTGAAACCCAGCTTGAACTTCTGGTAGTTCTGGTTGGTCAGGTTCATAAGGGAGTAGGCGGTGCTGCAGGTATGTTAGTTCTAAACTGTATACGGCTGTGAAGAATTCCTGGCATTACTGAAAGGATCCAGCAGGAGGTGATGTGAAAGACCTCTGCCTGAGACCCTGGAGAGCTGTTGCCAGTCTGAGTAGAAAGTATTGATCTTGATGGACCAAGGGTCTGATTCAGTAGAAGGCAGCTTTCTGTATTCAGCCCCTGGCAGTTCAGCGGGTTGCTTCACAGTGCGGTGTGGTGCTGTCAACTTGTCGTGTGTCTGTTTTTTGCACAGGCAGAGTTTTGCAAAACTCTGATAAAAATCCAAGTTGCTTGGTGCCAGACTGTGCCGGCCCAGTGATTGGCTCACATCTGACCAACACATAAGTTTGACTGTCAGAAACATTCAGCATGAAATTTGTATCGTCTCTAATGACAGCGTGTATATTTCTTTCCAAAACACGCCTCCAGCTGAGTAGGGGGCAGCATGGAATTCTAGCAGGAGCTCCTTTGCGTATTAGGCCACATGCCCCTAATGTAGCCAATCTTCCAAAGAGCTTACAAAAAAGAGCCTTGTAAGCTCTTGGAGGATTTGCTACATCAGGGGTGTGTGGCCTAATATGCAAATGAGCTCCTGCTAGAATTCCACCCCTGGATCTGAAAGACATTAGTTCAAATCCCCACCTAGTCAGGAAGCCTCCTGGATGGCCTTGAGCCAGTCACTGCCTTTTAGCCAATTTTTAATTTTTTTATTATGTACAAAATGTGAATCCCTTTCTGCCCTTACCAGGCCACTAAAGTAGCTGACAATCAAACAACATACATGATGAAATAATATTTTAAAACCAGGTCTTTTTTTGTAGCAGGAACTCCTTTGCATATTAGGCCACACCCCACTGATGTAGCCAATCCTCCAAGAGCTTACAGGGCTCTTCTTACAGGGCCTACTGTAAGCTCCACAAGAATTGGCTACATCAGGGAGGTGCGGCCAAATATGCAAATGAGGTCCTGCTACCAAAAAAGCCCTATTTAAAACCATCACCCTCTACAAGTGCACATCATGAAAACAATTAAAATCAGAGTTTAAAAACATACCAAACATATAAAAACAGCAATTACGACATGGGTAGGGATCACTGAGGGAAAGCCAAAAGGAAACACTGGTGGGAGATGGAAACAGAAGGGGACAGATGAATCTCCCTGGGGAGAAGAAAGTTCCAGAGCTTTGGTGCCATGACTGAGAAGACCCTCTCCCAGATTGGCACTACCAGGGGTGGAATTCTAGCAGAAGCTTCTTTGCATATTAGGCCACACCCCTTGATGTAGCCAATCCTCTAAGAGCTTACAAGGCTCTTTTTTGTAAGCTCTTGGAGGATTGGCTACATCAGGGGTGTGTGGCTTAACATGCAAAGGAGCTCCTGCTAGAATTCCACCCCTGGGCACCACCCAGTTAATCTGAAGGCAAGGGAGCTCTGAAGCAGGGCTTTTGAAGATGGCCATAACAGTCGGTCAGGATCATAAGGGAGTAGACGGTCCTTCAGGTATGTTGGTCCTAAATTGTATAGGGCTGTGAAGATCCAGACCAACACCCTGAAGCAAAACGGAAGCCGGTGTAGATGGGACAGGATTGGAGTGAAACAGTTTCCATGACCCACTCCCATCAACCTCCTGGCAGCAACGATCTGTACCAACTGAAATTTCTAAACACTTCTCAAGGGCAGCCCCATGTAGAGTACATTGCAGTAATCTAGTCTAAATGTAACCAGGGAATGATCCACACCAGCCGGACCTTTTCTGTCCAAAAAAGGCTACACCTGGCTAGCCAATCAAAGTCTGGTGGAAGGCACTCCTGGACACCGCTGCCACCTTCTTCTCAAGCAGTTGGTCTGAGAAGAAGAGCACCCCTAGACTACAGAGCTGTTCCTTCAAGGGTGGGTGGGTACAACCCCATTCAGAATGAGTGACACTTTAAATCTTGGGCCAAACCTTCTCCAACCAATAGCATTTCCATCCTGTTTCAATTAAGCCTCAGTTTATTAGCCTGCATCCGTTCCAAAACTGCCTCTGGGTTTTCTACAATGTCTCTGGGATCAACTGAAAGCATGAGATAGAGCTGAATAATATCTGTATACTAGTGACAGCCCGGCCGAAATCACCGGAGGACTTCATCCAGCAGTTTCATGTGGATGTTAAAGGGCATATGGGACAAGACAGAACCTTGCAGGACCCCATAGACCAAAGGTCAAGGGTTGGAGCAGCACTCCCCCAGGATCACCTTCTGAAACCTACCCTTCAGGTACAACCAGGGGTCGTTTTGTAGAAAAAATAGGTGGTGGAGCTCATTAGCATAACTCATTAGCATATGCTGCTGCCCACAGCCGAAAGCAACCCAATGCAAGAAAGGAGACCCCTGGGTGACCGAGGCCTGCTTGAGCTCAAGCAGCCCTCGGTCATCCAGCCCAAGCAGGCCTTGCTCACCTGGGGTTCTTCTGGGCCTCACACACACACACCCAGTCAAAAGGCCAGCAAGCCACCTGCTGCTCCAAATCACATAAGAAGTGGAGAAAGGGTGGCACAGGCTTCTCCAGGGGACAGCCAGTTTGGTGTAGTGGTTAAGTGTGCAGTCTCTTATCTGGGAGAACCGGGTTTGATTCCCCACTCCTCCACTTGCACCTGTTGGAATGGCCTTGGGTCAGCCATAGCTATCACAGGAATTGTCCTTGAAAGGGCAGCTGCTGTGAGAGTCCTCTCAGCCCCATCCACCTCACAGGTGTCTGTAGTGGAGGGAGAAGATATAGGAGATTGTGAGCCGCTCTGAGTATCTGATTCAGAGAGAAAGGTGGGGTTTAAATCTGCAGTCTTCTTCTTCTTAATGAGGGCTGCTGGGAGTGTGGCAAAGCCCCTGGTGATTGCCCACTCTCCTAATCCAGGGATTGTTATGCAGCTGCACCTGCTATTCAATGGTCAAGGTAGGTGGGGAGGAATAGGGGGAACCCTCAGAAAGGTTCAGGAGCTGCACTCCTGTGAGCT
This sequence comes from Heteronotia binoei, assembly GCF_032191835.1. Lineage (NCBI taxonomy): Eukaryota > Metazoa > Chordata > Lepidosauria > Squamata > Gekkonidae > Heteronotia > Heteronotia binoei. Next base: position 14,766,063 of record NC_083233.1, read on the forward strand.
TCTGCTGAATCTGAGGCCTGGGCACAACCAGAACCACCGCAGCACAGTACCTCCCAATCTCTGTCCAGATAGGTAGTCCAGAAGGATACCATGATCAATGGTATTGGAAGCCACTGAGAGGTAGAAGAAGAATTGCAGATTTATACCCCACCCTTCTCCCTGAATCAGAGACTCAGAGCGGATTACAATCTCCTATGTCTTCTCCCCCCACAGCAGACACCCTGTGAGGTGGGTGGGGCTGAGAGGGCTCTCACAGCAGCTGCCCTTTCAAGGACAACCTCAGCCAGAGCTATAGCTAACCCAAGGCCACTCCAGCAGGTGCATGTGGAGTGGGGAATCAAACCCCGTTCTCCCAGATAAGAGTCCGCACACTTAACCATTACACCAAACTGGCTCTCAAAGAATCAACGGATAAACTTGTGTATTGTATGCAAAAATGTATATGTTAAAAAAATATATGTTCATTTTGAAGAGTTACTATTAGCCATAGGGTGTAATGGAGAGCCAAGCAGACATCACCCACCCCGCTTTCTGATAACCCTGAAGCAAGGAGGGGGGGGGAGGTTCTCCAAACCAGGGAATCCCCTGCCCCCAACTGGGGATTTCGTAACGGACTACCGGGCCCATGGAGGAACTGCTACTAACAACCATCAAATCTCTCTCCGTACAGAAAATGTAAAGCAACTGGAACCAATATATATAAATCTACTGTAGATAGATCCAAATAGACAGCTGTGTTGGTCTGAAATAGTAGAACAAAATAGGAGTCGATTGCACCTTTAAGACCAACTTAGTTTTATTCAGAATGTAAGCTTTCGTGTGCATGCACACTTCTTCAGACGTGGAACAAGGTACAGTAAGCAGAGCTACATATAGCTGGTGGGGTTTGGAATGCCAAGTGGTACAAAGTTAAAATCCAATAGCAGAATAGTAAAATTAACAAATTCAGAAAACCTTTGATCTGGGTTGCCTTACCTTGGGAAACCATAAAACAGTAACATGTCAGAAGGTGAGAATGCCTGTTAATTATTCTATTACTAATAAACTTAGGTCAAAAGGAAGGCATTTCTTTCCCAGAAGTTTTTCCTGTCCAACTAATTTACCTTTTAATATGTAACATAAATATATACATCATTCTAGTGTGCCATTAGGAAAAAATATAGTGGAAGATGGGTTTAGTATATGTAATGGGATAAACAGCCAATATCCCTTGTTTGAGTATGTCTACAAAAGAAGATATTGAAGAAGAAGAAGATATTGGATTTATATCTCGCCCTCCACTCTGAAGAGTCTCAGAGCGGCTCACAATCTCCTTTACCTTCCTCCCCCACAACAGACACCCTGTGAGGTGGGTGGGGCTGGAGAGGGCTCTTACAGCAGCTGCCCTTTCAAGGACAACCTCTGCCAGAGCTATGGCTGACCCAAGGCCATGCCAGCAGGTGCAAGTGGAGGAGTGGGGAATCAAACCCGGTTCTCCCAGATAAGAGTCCGCATACTTAACCACTACACCAAACTGGCTCTCCAAAAGCATTATTCTGATACACTATCCTAAAAGAGAAATACATTGGAATACTGTGGATATATCACCATACTTGGTGAAAGTGAGTTTAGCATATGCAATGAGATATAAAAATTCTATTATATGAGATAAGAAGTCTCTGTTCTAAGACTCTAAGCCACCAGTGCTCCCAGTTATGTTCATGAAACTACAGATTTTCTGAGGAAAATACAATCTTTGAACAACCTTCCAGAGAACACTATCTTAGCCACCATGGATGTGGAATCTTATTACCAGCATCCCACACCAAGATGGATTGCAAGCTGTAAGTAATATAATCTCTGATAAAAACACAGCTGACTTTGCCACCAAACTGTGCCATTTTGTTCTCACCCATAACTACTTCAGATTTGGCAATGAACTTTTCCTGCAGATCAATGGTACAGCCATGAGCACCCGCATGGCCTCACCAATATGCTAACATCTTCATGGCTGACTTGGGACAACGCTTCCTAGACTCCCACACACTCCTACCTACCTTATACCTGCGTTACATTGATGACATTTTTATGGTCTGGACACATGGTACAGAAGCCCTGGATACATTTCACCAGGCATTCAATGACTTCCACCCCACCATCAACCTGACAATGAACCAGGCTACGCTAAGGTGACCAGCACTGTCTCCGTCCCATGGCCCGGGCGAAAGCCGGACTGGTATGGGTCTAGAATGGAAGCGTCCCCCAGAAAACTCTGCAACTGCAGCGCTACTGCCCTCTCGATAATTTTACCCAAGTGTTAAGTTTTAAGGCGTAGTATTAATTCTTAGAGGAAATAATGCTATTCTGGTGTGGTGCATCAGACATAGAAGCAAATATGAAGATTTAGAGCGGGGGTGTCAAACTCATTTGTTGTGAGGGCCAGATCTGACATAAATGAGACCTTGTCGGGCCGGGCCATGTGGAGCCGGGCCATGCGTGTACCTATTTAAGATTAGGTAGAACAGGTATAAACTTTATAAAGAACACATACACAATTAAAGGTTTGGATTTTTTTTAAAAGGGAGGAGCCGCAGCCAATGGAGAAAACAGAGGTTTTGCTTTGTAACTCCTTGCAAAGCAAGCTGTTATGCAGAAGGAAGCAAGAGACAAGGAGAAGAAAGCGGATGACAGCCAGTTGCTTGGGGGCCTGATAGGAGCCCTACAGGGGCCTCATTTGCCCCTCCAGGGCCGCATGTTTGACACCCCTGATTTAGAGTTTCAAAAGATGTTGCTGATCTCACCTGGTCCTTCGTGCTCCACTACTGCCAAGCCTCCAGTCTGGGCAGAGATTCCCCCATCCAGGAGGTTTCCAACCCACTGGCCCACATTGGGCTGCACGCTGGCTGCTCTAGGCGTTTCCGGAAAAGCTCTGTGGTTTCCCTGGATGCTCCACCCATTTGGGAGGGAAAACTCTATGGTACACAGGGGACTTGGCAACCCTACACACACCCCAATTATGCATGGAAGGAATTTTGCTCCACCAGTAGAGAAGCCCCAGTGGCCTAGGGTTTAGCCAAAAGTTGCTTCTTCAGTTGCTAGATTCAAAGTACTAGGAACTCTCTGGAATAGTAATGTGTTCAGGGCTTTTTTTGTAGCAGGAACTCTTTTGCATATTAGGCCATGCACCCCTGCTATAGCCAATTCTCCAACAGCTTACAGTAGGGCCTGTAAGAAGAGCCCTGTAAGCTCTTGGAGGATTGGCTACATAAGAGGGGTGTGGCCTAATAGGCAAAGGAGTTCCTGCTACAAAAAAAGCCCTGAGTGTGTCTATTTGGTCAAATACTGACTTCCACATTTAGGGACTTTTTTTTTTTGCATATAGGAACCTGTGCCAATTTCCCCCCATACTGATAAACTTACACTAAGATTTTTGATGAAGAGGACAGACAATTTATTCCATTAATAATTCACAATCCAGTTCCTGCATTTCATCGCAATTGGCACATCATTCCCCTTTTCCCCAACTCTTCCTCCATTGTTTACGGTTCTCGTTGTCGAGCCTCCAATATTCTTTGTAAAATAAAAGCTCATTTGTGTCAGTCACGACAATGAGGTGCCTAATACATTCTTTAAGGCTTAGCATTCATCATTTTCAGTTATCGCTGGGAAGTTAAACTCACTGATGCCGGGAGAAAATATTCCAGCTGCTTCAGAGAAATATGGCAATGCAAAATCTTTTCATGAACCCTATATCATTGGCACCGGGTGCTGCGTGGCATTAATCCATCCTATAGTAAAGTCGTTATGGCAGATTAAAAAAAACAAAACAGAGGGACACGTTCTTGAATGCCAGGAGCTCTTTCCAGGTTGCATAGATTGAGACCCATGAAAGCATTTAAGATAACATGAAAATAGAAAGTGTCTGTGTAAATCTGTATGCACATTAGGGTTGCCAAGTCCCGCATGGGCTCTGGCGAGGGACTTGTTTCGCATGAGCTTTGCATGCGCAGTGCAATGATGCCACCCGCAAGCGACGTTATTGCACCAGTGATGTCACATGCTGACTGCTTTAGGCGTTTCCGGGAAAACTCTATGGTTTTTCCAGATGCTCTAGCATTTTGGGAGGGAAAAATTCTATAGTGCTTATTGCATCACTTCCAAAAAAACACCTGGAAGTGACATAAAGTAGCTCTAGGAATTGCTGGAAACTCTATGGTTTACCATAGCACTAGGGTAGCTTTAGGAATAATCATCATGATTCCTAGAGCTACCCTATGTCACTTCTGTTTTTTTCTGAAAGTGACATAATTGGCATTGCAGCCCCTCCTTTCTCTGCCCACAACCCACCCACGATTTGCCAGGCACTGCATGCCAACCATGGTCTGATAGACATGATCCTGCCTACACGTTAAAACAAGAGGGTCAAGATCAGACAGCTGCATGTGACCAGGGCTTTTTTTTTGAGCAGGAATGTACAGGAACGCAGAGCTGGCTGGCTGGGCACCAGGGGGTGTTGCCTAATATGCAAATGAGTTCCTGCTGGGTTTTTCCTACAAAAAAGCTGTGTGAAACAACAAAGTTGACTGGGCTAAAACAACAAAAACAGTCAACCCAAACTAGCAGTCGCCAGACCCTAACGTTTGATTTGTTTAGTCTACTAAAAAACATTTCCATGATTTTGCATACTAATTCGCTGCCCACTTCCTCTATATTAAGGACTGCTGGCCATTCCACCCTATTGTCTGATGAAGTGTGCTTCTAGCACACGGAAGCTGACATTCTGAATAAAACTTTGTTGTTCTTAAAGGTGCTACTGGATTCCTGCTTTGTTCTACCACTTCAGACCAACACGGCTGCCCGCCAGGATCTATCTAAATGAAATCTGTGTGAGAATGGACAAGTCCGTTGCAGCGAGAGCCTTGGAAAGGCTAGCAAATCGGAAATGTTCACCCTGTAGTCTCAGGTGACGATGGATTTGAGCAGCACCGAGGATTTTCCATGATTTGTTGGCATGAAGGAAGGGTACATTGGAAAAAGAAGGTCTGGAGTAAGTCCTAAACTGCTCAAGGTGAGACCAAAGAACTGAGAGGTGGGCCGTGGAAGAGCCTTCCCAATTATTTATGAGTACAACTGCCCAAAACTTTGTCACCATAATAGATAGGGCTGTGGGGAGGAGAGTCAGTTTGGTGTAGTGGTTAAGTGTGTGGACTCTTATCCAGGAGAACCGGGTTTGATTCCCCACTTCTCCACTTGCACCTGCTGGAATGGCCTTGAGTTAGCCATAGCTCTGGCCGAGGTTGTCCTTGAAAGGGCAGCTGCTGGGAGAGCCCTCTCAGCTCCACCCACCTCACAGGGTGTCTGTTGTGGGGGGAGAAGATATAGGAGATTGTAAGCTGCTCTGAGTTTGACTCAGAGAGAAGGGCGGGGTATAAATCTGCATTCTTCTTCTTCTTCTTCCAGAGGAAATGGGAGTTCAGCAAAAGATTTGCCTGGTTGCCGAATGTCAGGGTCAGGTTATGTAGCAGAGTGTATGGCCTACCTGGATGTTGATGCAGGGTTTTAAAAAATGCTCCAAAGAGGTACATGGTTGTGTTCCCACTAAAGTGCTCCAGGAGAAAGAGCTAATCTCTAACGAAAAAGACAATATAAAGGGGGGAAATGGTGGGAGGGGTAGGCATTCAAGGTTGTTGCAGACGTCACAGGCACTAGTCAATAGGTCCTTGTAATGTCTGCAGTGCCTCAGTCCATTCAGCATTCATATCTACAGGGGAGACACTGAAATGTGTGTGTGTGTGTGTGTAAAAGAGGGGGGAATGCATATTCTCAACAACTACCAGGAAATTGATTTCCCATAACCCAAGCTGGTGCTGTTTTAGATGGATAACTTAAAATTCACAGTGGTTTTTTTTTTTTTACTAGTTGGAGCTTTCAGATTATTGCTACAATCCATGCAGGGGGGGTGGTTTGCTATTTTTTTCTGTTGATTCACATTTAAATAATTTTCAGTCATTGTACAAGTTCCCCAGCATTATATCACAAAAGAAGGCCATGTTTGCCAGAATCTATCTCCAGGCGGGAATTGCTGCCGTTTTATTGAAGATAACGGGTTCTTTGACTCCTTTGATTTTTTTTCTCCCTTCTCTGCATTTCCTTTTTTGTTTCATGAGATTTTTTTTTTCTTTGCTGAGCAACCTTGTTAAGTGACATCTGCTTAGAGCTGAGGAAAATATTTGTGTTTGAAGGCAATGAAGAACTGCAGGTAGATGAAGGATGATTTTATCCTTCTACGAGTTTGGATCTAGACTAAACTGGTAATTTCCACTGATGACCTGTTCATACTGTAGATACCCTCATCTGGGATACTTGACGGATGCCCAGAGGTGATGTCAGCAAGTCACTGGGGACATTTCTCAAAAACTCTCTGGTTTTACCATAGAGTTTTTGTGGAATGCTAGAGTATTTCCTATCACTTCCAGCTTATGGCTCCAACCATAAGTCTTATGGCTTGGAAGTATTTTGAATTTCTCATTCCTGCTGTTTCAACCCCCCCATCCTCATTTTCATTACACTTCTGGCTTGTGCAAATCTTTCCTCGAGCCGAACTTCTTTGAGAAACTGGACATATGAAGAAGAATATTCTTTTCTCTGAATCAGAGGCTCAGAGCGGTTTACAATCTCCTATATCTTCTCCCTCCACAACAGACACCCTGTGAGGTGGGTGGGGTTGAGAGGGCTCTCACAGAAACTGCCCTTTCAAGAACAACTCCTACGAGAGCTATGGCTGACCCAAGCCATTCCAGCAGCTGCAAGTGGAGGAGTGGGGAATCAAACCTGGTTCTCCTGGATAAGAGTCAGCGCACTTCACCACTACATCAGACTGGCTCTCTACACCAATATGTCTAGTTTAGCAGAAGTATGAGAACAAAAAAAAGGGGGGGGGAGGTTTAAAAGCCTCAAAATGTAGAGAGTGATGTCTTAGGGAGAACAAGGAGAGCTGAGAACTGACCTCTAAATAGGCTTCCCAATCCCCAGGGCCCAGTGGGGGATCCCCCAGTTTTACAGGCTTCCCCCCTCCCCCAGCCAGCTGGCCGGCGGGGGAAGCCCCACCCCCAAAGCCATTATGCACCTCCATGAATGATTCCCATAGGGAATGATGGGGAATTGATCTGCGGGTATTGGGGGCTCTGGGGGGGGGCTGTTTTTTGAGATAGAGGCGCCAAATTTTCAGTATAGCATCTAGTGCCTCTCCCCAAAGTACCTCCCAAGTTTCAAAAGGATTGCGCTAGGGGTCCAATTCTATGAGCCCCAAAAGAAGGTGCCCCTATCCTTCATTATTTTCTATAGAAGGAAGGCATTTTAAAAGGTGTGCTGTCCCTTTAAATGTGATGGCCAGAACTCTCTTGGAGTTCAATTATGCTTGTCACACCCTTGCTCCTGGCTCCGCCCCCATGTCCCCTGGCCCCACCCCCAAAGTCTCCTGGCTCCACCCCCAAAGTCCCCAGATATCTCTTGAATTGGACTTGGCAACCCTACCGCTAAAACTGCCAAGAGCCCACTAGAACCTGAGCCCCTGGTCTAGTGGCCTTGGAAGAGGAACCTGCCTTAAAAGCAACTCAAACAGAGAGGTGATGTGATCTTCTAGCCACAGGGTCAACCACCTCTTGACCACATAAGGCCGGACCTCAAACCAGCAATTCCCCATTGCCTGGCTTCCTTTTTTGATTGACAAGATCAACAGAAATGATAGATCTGATCCTTCAAAGGAGAAGTGCCTGACTTGCAGTCTATGCTCCTTTCAGTGAATAAGGACTGCTGCTTGCTCAGGTATGGCTCTTTCCAGCACTGGGGTCCTGCTCTTTATAGAGTGAAGAGCTGGAGTAAATACACAGCAGGCAAAGGTGTTTGTCTGTAGGGCCATCTAAACCGCAGTTCTGATAGGGATCCTGGCTGGTTCGACTGCTTCACCTAGATCATCTCACAAGTTACCTGAGCTTGCCAAGTTTCCTGCACTCCCAGTCAACAGTTCTATCCTCAGAAGGCAACCCTGCTGCTGCCGTTCCAGATGGTTGCTGCTTATGAGGAGTCCTGTTCCTTCTCTAGAGCACCAACTGACAGTGCCGGATTAAACCCTGTGGAGGCCCCTAGGCAGTCAAAACCTCGGGGGCCCCTTGCAGATTATCTCAGAGTTGGAGCACCCTCCCCACCACCTGCAGCCCCCACTGCAGCCTGCAGGCATCTTCTCAAAAGCCCCTTTGACAAAGCTGCGGGGGGGTGGGGATGGGGGGGGCAGAGAGAGGCAAACTTGGAAACAACACCAGCAGCAGCCTCACCAGGCAAGTCGGGCAAAAAGCGGCTCAGTTGCTGACTGCGCATGCAGGCTGGGAGGGCTGCAAGCAGGGGGGAAATGGGGAGGGGAGACGGCCCGGGGCCCCTAAAGGCATGGGGGGCCCATAAGCCAATGCCTACTTGGCCTAATTGTTAATCCAGCCCTAACCAACTGAGGGCAGAACCAGGACCTTTTTTTTTTTTTTTTGAGCAGGAACGCACAGAAACCCAGTTTCTGCTGGCTTGGCATCAGGGGTGTGGCCTAATATGCAAATGAGCTTCTGCTGGGCTTTTTCTACAAAGAAGGCCTTGGGCAGACCAATAGCAAAGCCACAGAAGATCCCCCGCTTCCTCTTCTTCCATTCCCTTTTATTTCTGCTCTCTGGCCCGACTATCCATACTTGTGGCAGGTACAATACCTGCAACAGCTTAATGGCTGATACCATGAGACTGTGGGCATTTTCGCACTGACCTAACTCCGGAGCGACGTCCCTCTTCACCGCGCAGCGTCTGCGTGGATTTCGCACCAATTGCTCCGCAGAACCCGGAAGAGCCGCAAAGTCCCGCGGCTTTTGCGTCGCAAATGTAAACTGGTTTTTGGCGGTTTACATTTGCGACACAAAAGCCGCGGGACTTTGCGGCTCTTCCGGGTTCTGCGGAGCAAGTGGTGCGAAATCCGCGCAGACGCTGCACGGTGAAGAGGGACATCGCTCTGGAGTTAGGTCAGTGCAAAAATGCCCTGTGTTTCCCAGGCACATCGGTCATTTTGAATGTTGCCAAAGCAATGTCCAAGGCACTAGAGAGGAAAGGAGATGGATGGGAGAAACTGGGGAGAAGGAACCCGCTCCCTCATTCTGCCTTGTTGGGCATGGCTGCCACCACTACAGCAGCAAGTACTGAATAAAGGGAAGCTGTTCACGAAGGACCAAACCAAAAAACCTGTCGGCAAAATAACCACAAAGCACTGCAATTATTACAAAATGTTGAATCTATTCATTAGCACTTGATGTCATGAAATTTCTTTCACATTTGATGACTCGCTGACACCTTCAATTCAGCACCATACATGGAACCTGCAGCTTCCAACATTCCATTCAGCTCATTAAAGGCACATACACAGTTCGTCTTGAAATCAGGGTGGATTATGCATCTCTTTCAAAGAATCTGCAGGTAGTCCCCAAATCCAGCACGACAGCACACCGGTTGGATATCTGTTTCTCGAATGCTTCCTCAAGCGCAAATGTGTTGTAGGAATTCATACACCGAGTCATATCACTCTAATAATAATAATAATAATAATAAATTTTATTTATATCCCACCCTCCCCGCCTAGGCAGGCTCAGGGCGGCTAACAACAAATTCAAAAAAATTATACAATATATAATGAGTTTAAAACAGCATTTAAATTATACAATAATTTAAAACAACAATATCTAAAACCATTCCAATCGTCTAAGCCATTCCATAATTTAACAGCAGCGGTGATGTTCCTGGTGTTATTCTGTCCATTTATATAATGGCAGAGGTCACTAGATGGAGTCATTTGGTGGGTTGAACAGCCATCTTTTGTCAGCAGTCTTCAAAGGCCTGCCTGAAAAGCATGGTCTTACAGGCCCTGCGGAATTGGTCCAGATTCCGCAGAGCCCGCACCTCTTCCGGGAGCTGGTTCCAGAGGCACGGGGCTGTAACAGAGAAGGCCCGCGCACGGGTGCTCTGTAATTTTGCCTCCTTTGGCAAAAGGAGGTAATTTTGCCTCCTTTGCCTCTACAGTACATACAATGTCAGTCATCGGTAGCCATTGACGACTGACATTGTATGACTGACTGACATATGATGACTGACATTGTATGCAGGAGCAGCAAGGGAAGTGGCCTTGGGGAACTAGAATGGGAGGCTCAGTATACCTTGGCTGGAGATTCAAGGAAAGTCATCCCAAAGCTTGGCTTGCAAAAACAATCCCAACAATTTACTGATTTTGCAGCAAAAAAAACTTGCTTGGTTCGTTGAACCAAATTCCAAAGCAAACCAGGAAAGAAAGTGCATGTCAATTATATGAAATACCTTGCAGGACTTTCAACAAGTAAATGGAAGAACATCAGAAGAGTTCTATAGATTATACCATGGATCCATCTGGTTCAGAGAGCCAGTTTGGTGTAGTGGTTAAGTGTGCGGACTCTTATCTGGGAGAACTGAGTTTGATTCCCTACTCCTCTACTTGCAGCTCCTGGAATATCCTTGGGTCAGCCATAGCTCTTGCAGGAGTTGTCCTTGAAAGAGCAGCTGCTCTGTAAGAACACTCTCAGCCCCCCTACCTCGCAGGGTGTCTGTTGTGGGGGTGGAAAGTAGAGGAGATTGTGAGCTGCTCTGAGCCTCTGAGGCTGGTTTCACTCTGTGAAATTGATGCGATCAAGGCTTTTTTTGTAGAAAAAGCTAAACAGGAACTCATTTGCATAGTAGGCCACACCCCCTGACATCATCGTTTCACACAGGGCTTTTTTGTGGAAAAGGGACAGCAGGGACTCATGTACATATTAGGCCACACCCCTGACACCAAGCCAGCCGAAACTGCATTACTATGTGTTCCTGCTAAAAAAAAAAAAAAGGCCCAGGATGTGATATTATCCCATAGGGAAAAAACCTGCTTGAGTTTGGTCTGTTTCTGGGCTATCAGACAGCAGCTGCTGAAGGGACAGGATCCCAGCAGTGGTTCGTGGTCACCCATTCACACTGCTAGCATGGCTCAACCACAGTCCCACTGTGGAAAGGGCTGTTCTTTTTAGAAAGTCCCCTGTATGTACGCTCAAGCAGAGAAGCGCACAAGCGCTCCTCCCAGAGGGGTTAGGAACACCCCCCCCCCCCCAAAAAAAAAACTGTGCCAGAAATGCTTGGCACGATCACACAGCTCTTCTGCTTATGAGTTGCCCTCGGACATTCAGACAGCATCCGATTATGTGACCTACATCCAATTCCAGGGGATGCTACCAGGAAAATCCAGGTAGCTTTTAAATGCGGATAGGAGGCATCTGGAGATGGGGTGAGAATGGGTGCAGCTTGGAGGGCAGATGTACTTGTGTGGAGGGCTAGCTTGGGCCAAATCTGTGTGAAACCACCTTGAGATTCAAAGTATAGAGCAGGATATAAATCCAATAGCATCATCATCACCACCACCATCATCATCACGATCTTCTTCTTCTTCTTCATCAACCTCCTGTTTCCAAAAGTAACCAAATTGTTGCCCTTGACATCTAGATGTTCTGTTTTGCTGTCATGGCCAGTAGTTCCTAATGATCCCGCCCTCTTTGAATTTGTTTTATATCTTTTAAAAACCATCTGAGCTATAACCTCATCTAGCGGCAACACATTCTATAAGTAAATGCTGCCGTGTGAAGAAGGGCTTTCTTTGTTGTTGTTGTTCTGTATCTATGACTAACCAATTTCACTAGATGCCCTTGAATTGCAAGGGGAGAAAAACACACGCTCTCGTCTTTCTTCATAGTACTTAGATAATTTCTCTGTCACAGACAGATAACTTAGGTAATTGGTCACAGAGCAAACAACTCCTATATCTTCTTGCCCATCTTAGCCATACTTTGCAAAGTTCGTAATCCTCTCCAGCTTTTTTCGAGTGACACCGCCATTATCCAAGAGCCTCAGAAAGCTGGGATGATTTCAAATTTTTCATCCTTGCCATTTCACTCCCCGCTTTTTGTATCTTTCCTTTGCAAACTGAAATTGCAGTTCTCCATTTTCTATTTCTTTGCCATTTTCTGTTTCTTCGCACCAAATTCCCCCCATAAAACAGCATATTTCAACATTATTTGGAAATCAGTAAATCATCACAATGCATTATAAAAGTAAAGCTGAGATACAATGTGGATTTTAAAAAAAAAAACCCTGTGTAAATTGCATGGGTAAAAAGTATATAACATGCAACATGAATGAATAAACAAAACCCACTGTGAAAAGTGGAGAAAGAAAATGTTGACAAGAACAGAAACAAATTAGGGCAAGCTGAACGTAGCACTTTTGACAGCCATGATTTATTGGCAGTGTCAGATTTAGCATCGTTATGAAGGCTGAATTTTGTTTTCTGAAATTCAGAGTATCTATCTATCTATCTATCTATCTATCTATCTATCTATCTATCTATCTATCTATCTATCTATCTATCTATCTGTCTGTCTGTCTGTCTGTCTGTCTGTCTGTCTGTCTGTCTGTCTGTCTGTCTGTCTGTCTGTCTGTCTGTCTGTCTGTCTGTCTGTCTGTCATCATTGAGTCTTCTTACTCTCTTTTTCCTGTTTCAAAAGAGGAATTTCTCTTTAATTTCTCTCTGCAGTTTTATGTTACTCCACAGGGTGCTGCTCTTTGGATTCTTTTGTAAACTCAGCCCTTGCAGTGTTTGTTTTTTTTTTTTTGTGTGTGTGTGTGTGTGTGTTACCTACCACAGGATAGTGCTCAACCAAAAGACAGCTTTAGGAAGACATTGCCTGCCTCTGAGCATCTGCAGAGTGAAATTCTGACAGCCTTAAGAACCTCCTTTTCTCCTCTCCTCCCTTTAAACTTCTCTTTTGATCAAGATGGACATGATTCGACAGAAAAGAAATTGTGTGCGATTTCAGAAGAGATGAGTTCGAGAGGAGTTCAGAGGATTTCTCTTAGCGATGCTACTCAGACTTGCCCATTTCATCTTTGCTGTTGAGCTCGGTACCCACTAGACTTGGCTTTGCAGCTGTACTGCGGGTGAAATTCATCCGATGCCATCAGATGATTAAAGGACAACAGGTTGCTCTGCAAAAAGCAGCTAGAGATCAACACTCATTAATGTCGATCTGACACTGACAGGGGGAAAAAAGATACAGTGTTTATTTTTATACTATTGGCTGTTCGTGCTTCATTTAAACCATTGCAGCCGGGTAAGGCAGGGCATGAATGACTAGTGGGGGATCAATGTACACTATGTATAACTGTATGCAAAATGCACGCAACATAATCTGGCGAACAGAGCTGGGCTGCTCACAAGCAGCCTCAACCGCCCACTGAACAATTTGTGCCTCAGAGCCGGTTTGGTGTAGTGGTTAAGAGCACGGACTCTAATCTGAGAGAACCGGGTTTGATTCCCCACTCCTCCACTTGCAGCTGCTGGTGTGACC